>NW_025920110.1:2362945-2538454 GCF_902686445.1 Sciurus carolinensis | reverse complement strand
AGTTATAAAATATCTCAATCAGTTTTTAACACCTGCCTCCTTGATACTTTACTTTTATCAATTCCTACTCAGTTTCAAAATTAGCTATGATTCAAAAAGGGATAATGCACACTAGTGCTCTGAAAAAAACAATTTCTATAAGACTGATGGTAGAGGTTATTTTTGTGTATTGTGGTGTAAAGGGAGATGTGGAGCATATCTTGATTTTCTGTTGTTACCAAATGAACTTTAAGTACTGAACACTCAAGAGGTACCTTTGGTTCCCTTGTAGATGAAAAAGGACATCTGAATACTAATAATAAGCCAACACAGCAGGTGATTAAAGACAGGAATACCTCTGGTGGTATTTGGAGGGGTGTAGTAGGGATTGAACTCAAGAACCCTCTATATCAGAACTATGCCCCCAACTCTTTTGCATTTTAATTCTGAGACAGGCTTTCATTAAATTGTTCAGGATAGTATCAAACTTGTGATACTCCTAACTCAGTTTCCCAAGTAGCTAGGTTGTGGGCATGCACCACCATTCCTGGTATGAATAAATTATAAACTGTGAAGTCTTCAGACTCCATATATTTATTGATGTATTTTGAAAACTCTAAAGTTACTACTTTAATATACTACTGTTGGGTAGCATTAGGGTTTCAGTCATGAGCACAGCTACCTTTCAATATGTTTCTGATAAATTTTACATTTGGAAAACTTAAATGCAATTTTAACAAACAATAAAATATTTTTCAGTTATGTACACATGACTGATAAGACTTCTTAAACCTCTGTCAAATTATGATAATTTAAGACTATTTTCTTTCAAAATTAGTGCTAATATGCAAGCAGAAAAAAGAGAATTTTAAAAACTGAGCTCTACAAATAGCCTTCACAACACCTTGCAAATAACATATAAACTATGATGAAAATAATCCTCATGAAATGTGTATGGAAATGCTTTCAAAGCCTTGTTCTGAAATTCTTAGCATTGTGCTACTCACATGTTCAGAACTTGCTTTCAATCAAAGAAACTTGCTTTCCTATATATCTACCAAATTCACTATATAAAAAAATGTAACTTTGAAGTTACATATTTACTATCTACAGAATTATAAAGGTGTCAAACACACAAGAGGGACAGTCTATTTTCAAAATAGGTTTCTATAAACTGTTGAACTTTGGAGAAATAAAATCTTTGAAAATGTAAAATATACCACTCAGAACAAAGAAGTCTATAAGAACACAAGTATGTCAAGTGCTTTTATTTATGTAATAAGCTCTGGGTTTCTTTTGTATCTGATTATTATAGCAAACAACTTTAGCATTATTTGAATTTTTAGATGTACAACAAAAACACAATTATTGTGCTATTTTTGTGCCCAGCAGCTCGAGATCCCACAAAGACCACCAGAGACCATGATCAATGCAAGCAACAAAGAGTCATTTATTAGCAAGCTCGAGGCTGGTCCTCTGTGCACTCGGTAACTGGTGATGCTAAGAGGCCCCGAGCCCTTGTTTAGCAGGGTTTTTATAATGAAAGACAAGCAGTTTTACAGTGTTAATTGGTTTAATAATTGGTTTTATATGTTAACCAATTTTTAATTGGTTAACATATAAAATTGTATACAAAGCATGTTAGTTTAAGTTCTGGGTCACACTGACCTCCAAGAGGAGGGTTGTCATTATCTTTAAGTTTGCTTTTTGGGTCAGTCACCTGGCCTTTACAGATAAGATAAGAGATGAGACAAAATTCTTTGTGGCTTTTATGAGGGGTTGAGGGGAGATTGGGAACAGCCTCATATTTACACAGGTGCAAGCTTTTTCTATCTTTTCACTATTCCATATGACAATACAGGTAGTTACTTCAACAAAGCAGTCACAATACCTATAAGTTTCTGGCCTTACTTATAACCCTTATTCAAATGCATAAGTTTGAAAAGTCACTGTTTCTGTATAATTTAATACCATTTTAAATATATTAGGGGAGTTCACCATTTAAAGGTGACATTTTGCAAAATGTACCCATCATTTAGATTTTTTTAAGAAAGTAAAATACACCTGAAGATTTTTCTACACATGGAGGACAGTTATAATATGAAATAAAATATCAAAATATTTTTAGAAGATTTTAAAATGAAGCAGTTTTACAAAAAGGTATGATCCCAGGAAAGCTGTTGTACAGTAAACAGAAGTTGAGTAAATAAGCCAACAGAAAATTCCAAAGATTGGTTATGAGGTTGAGATATTCACTGTGCAATCTAGCTCATTTTATCTACCCTTTTACATTACAAAATAAACATACCTTTACATTGTGCATTCTCATAATGTTTCCACAGTCATCCATGTACTGTTTTAGGTCTTTACCCTGAAAAAGCACAGCATTTTACTGTATGATAACACAGTTTTCAGAATGCATGGCTGATTAACTTAATAGCAACTAATTTTTTTAAAGAAAATTTTTCATCAGGAAAAGATACAGAATGCTCCACCTAATCTATTTAACTACCAATAAATAAACAACAATGGTCCTGTGGCTGTTAAAAAAGTCTAACTTTCTATTATTAAAGAAAAATAAAATACTGAGTATTTTGTAAATGTTTACCAGATACTCAAGGACCAGAGTCAAAATTTATCTGGGTGAACAATGTCAAGTAAGGTTACTATGTTTGCATGTTTTAAATACTTTAAGAGTGAAACTGTCAAACAGAAATGGAGGACAATGTTTAATCTGTGGATGGCCGAATTTTATAAAAGCTTGAAGTAAGTTTAACATATAAAACAACCTGTTGTAATATTCTCTTAAGTTAAAACAGAAATTTACCAAGGGGCTGAGTGGTAGAAAAATTGAAGGTATGAACTTTTACCACTTTCATGATTTTGAGTTTGATATTATAGTACCTAAGATCATCTCTAATATTACAACTCACCATCTTCTGCTTTTTATTTCTTTTATGATAACTTTTTGAGCCTCTGTGATTAATTTATATACAGTTCAAGGAAGGCTTTCTTCTGCTATGTTGCTAATCAGTTGGCTCAAACATTATTTACTTATTTGTTTTGTCACCAGGGATTGAACCCAAGTCACATCTCTAGCCCCTCTGCTTTTTGTTTAATTTTTATTTTGAGGCAGTGTCTAGCTAACTTGCTTAGGTTCTTATTAAGTTGCTGAGGCTGACTTCAAACTTATGACCCTGCCTTGGCCTCCTGAGCATAGGGTTTGAATGTATTTACCACCATGTCTGAATCAAATCAATTTTGAATAATTCACTTTTAAAAAATGGTATCATGACATGTTTATATACAGTTCATTTATTTCTTATATTAATATATGCAGTTAATTTACAGTTACCATGCTTCCCATGTAACAATATGTAAATTTCCCTATCAGATATTTGTCTATGTCATTACTTTTAATGACTTCATAGTCTTTCACTATACATTAATAATATTTATTTCTTCCTACCAAATGTTAGTTTTAGAAATAATTTTTAAAGGTCTAATCATGTCTTCCAGTCACTTATTATTTCTATCTGCTTTTATTTATTAAAATTACTCTTATAAAAATATTGGTTTTAAAACAGTCTAAATAAGTATAGCTTCTCTTATAGCTATACTGGGTGTGCCTTCTTCGTGTTCCAAACAGATCTCTTTTAATGCCACCAAATTCTCTGTCAGCTTACTTCTTTCTTTAAAAACTGTTGCATATGTACCCTATAATATATATTTTGGAAGAACAAGTCAAGAGTATCATAAGAGGGTTACAATGAAGAACAATAAAGAGCCCTAACGAATTTCTAATTTCTAAGCATGCTAAATTCCATCTTGCAAAGAAACTACATAATGTCTAGTATTAGATTTTCTTATGGCAAAGATGACTTACAGTTACATACACATAGCTTCCATGTTTTTATAAGACCAAAAATTGTCTCAAAAGTATAAAACAAGAATTTAATTACTTTTTGTGCTTTATTTTAAATTAAAGTTTGGATCAATAGTATTATAATCAAAGGTGCTTTCCCTGTAACACTGAAGCACACTGAGCACATTAAATGAAAGAATAATTATACTGTTAAATCAAAAAAAGTTTTACCCAGGTTTTCAAACTTTTTATAATCTTTACACATTAATTCTTTAAAAAAAAAAGACGTTTCCTTATCAAATGTTGATTATTTTCCCTCCTGCTGTTTATTTTTTTATTATTCCTTTTTTATTTCTTACTGTTTATTTTTTACTTTTTACTTATTATTTTCTTGCACATTATTACTGTGGAAGATAGAAAGTTTCTAAATTAGTGCATTACAGGTAGCGACAAGTTCAAGAAAAAATCACATTTTAAGTATTTCTTAACCTTCAATGGAATGTTTTTATCTCTAAAGTTATTTTTCAGAAATTTTAAATCATGCAATTTCCCATTACAGCAGAGAGAGGAGATTGCTAGGAGGCTAAATGCACAGATGTCTGTTGTGTTACCAAAACATCTAAATATTTTCTGTTTCAATAAAAGATTTTAAACCTAATAAAAATACTCTATTCCTCTCAAAATGATAGGATACTTACAAGAATTGAATGTTTCAATCCTCCTAATTTTGTTACCTTTTCAGAACAAGACAATTTTTTAGACAATCATGTTCACAATTTTTTATGGTTGGCAAAACCATACACTTAGATGATGAATGAGAAATTCTTACATTTTTAAATAAGAATTTACTTACCTTTCCAAACTTTTCCAATTTTATGTAGGCTTCCATTTTCCCAAGTCCAATTTCTGACTGCAAGTAAACTATGATAAATTGAGTATTTATTCTAAAAATTGTATCTGTCCCTCAACTTCTAAAAACTCTCCAATTCTATAGTATTTAAGAAGAGAAAGAGTTGGTTACAGTCAAATTGTTGAACATCTATCAAGTTTCAAAATATACTTGATGTTGAAATATTGAAAGGGTCAAAGCATCAGTATTCATAATTGAAATAGTCAACCTACTTTATATATGGATTGGATAATGGTCTGCAGTGAATGCCTTGTTTTCTTTTGAGACCCCAATTTTAAACTACCACAGACTTAGATTTTAAGATACTAAAGAATCTTGTAAAAATTAGTATTTGATTTTCCTTTTAACTAGATCACAAAATAGTTTTCTGATCTATCTTTGAATTCCTATGGAGACATTAAACCAAAAAGATACTATTTTTTTCAGGTTCTCCAATCAAAATACAATTAAAAAGAAAATGAACTTTCATTCTAGTAAAGATCAGGAAACATGCAAACACAAAACCAATAATGTAAATCTCATTTTTCCCTCCTTGAAAGATTTGAAAGTGAGTTCCCAAATCCTTTCTTTAAACCTTAAACTCACTGCTTATATTATATTGAGTCAATAAATGGGGTAGATGGAATATATCAAAATATGTCACAGAAATCCAATATATCCAATGTATATTTTAAAAGAAAATTAAAAAATATAAACAACCTTAACAACAAACATTAAAAAAATACAAACAGGTGGAAAATAGAAATGAGAGAACAAAATAAAAAAGCTGTAAACAGAAGCCAAGAAGAGCATTTCTTAAAATATTTTCTAGAATCCATTTGCAATAGTAGAAGATACAATAATAACCTAAAAAATATTCACTTCTTGCATAGATGATGCTAATGTCCTTAAATAAAAAGCTAGTTAAAGGATATATTGCATAATTTCAGTTTTCATAGGTATATAAATCATATTAAGTTCTTAAAAAATTGCATTTTACTCCAATCCTAGAAAATCAAATATGCATTTTTTTCTGGAGCTGTCAAATAAAATAAAACTGATACTTTGTGAATAGACTTGGCATCACTTACTACTTTAGACAAACAATAAATTTTCAAAATTTGAATGGCCAAAAGAAGTCCTGCAAAAAAATTGTTTTACCCTTTTGTTACAATGACATACACCAAGTTAAAATGATGTAGAAAACTGCAGGTCCAACTAAGAAGTGCTTAATTCAATTTTGATAAACTAAAATTCTAGTCATAGGTAGTGTATTACTATATGACTGAAGAAGGCTTATTTTTGTTTTTTTGGTTTTTTTGTTACCTTTTCTCTTTATGTATATGAGGTTTTTTATGAAAAACATTAAATTAGAGAAAAGAAGTTTTAGAATCATCATATACTACCTACCCAGGTACTGTCTTGTATGTAACTTATTATTTAGTAAATTATTGCTTTCTACTACCAATAGCTGTGTGGAATAATGAAGCAAAACTACAAGATACAACACTTTCCAGAAATGAATAAAGATTTTTTAGTTCATTATAGATAATAAAGCCAACAGCCCACTCTCTGGTACATGACAATCTGATTCCAATAATTTGCACTTTACATAAAAAGTGTGGTTTACAATGTTAACAAAACTATGATAAAATGTCATTTTCTTATACCTATCTGTGGAATTCAGAAGTTTAAATTTACAAACACAGAATTATTGCACATTCAACTTGAATTTTAAGTTTTGGGTCATCTTTTGCTTAGAGAAAATAGCACTACTTTGAAAACAAACATAAGCCAATATGAACAAAACAATGAGTATCCAGAAAAAGGATATATAAAGTCATTGTCTATAACAATGAGAATACATAACTGTGACCTAGAAATCTATTCTCTCATCAGTAGAAAAATTTTCTTACTCATTCATGTATGTTAAGTAAATTTGAGAATACCCTTAGACATTGGTCTATTGGTGATCATGACAAAAAAATAGAGTTTGCTTTAAATATTAAGAAAGTGAAAAAAATAGATTACATAAGTGTACTGACTATAAATTCATCTTTTTACAGGTGAAAAGTTACTATACAATGTAAGGAATGATTTAAAGGATACATGAAAAATTTAAGACTACAAAGAACCAACTCTTCAGACAATAAAATTTAATGACATTAAGAGAAACAACACTAGTCCTAACCCTAAACCACTTGTTTACAATAAAAATGAATTAGAAAAAAATCAATGACACTAGAATATGATAAAAAAATTTTTTAAGAGTAACATGTTGGCAGTAATTAACTGTGTATTTCAGCTGGTGGAGGGGATTGTGAATGTTCCCAATGCAAATAAATAATGAATATTTAAGATGACAGATATGCCAGTTACACTCATCTGTTCAGCACACATATATAAATGTATTGAAATGTCATTATACCCAACAAATATATAAATCATGTGCCAATTAAAAATAAATATACAAAGAAAAAAATTATCATACTGTAATTATGAAGGTAATTTGAATAAGCAGTCTGTAATAGAAACAGTATCACTGATTCCACCCATGCAATAAAGTGGATAATTCAAATAAAAGGCAGTTACATTAGTGAACTATCAGATCCTGATGCAAAGAGTAAAGTATACTGCAATACCATTTTAATATTTCCAACCTTAAGGATTTAAGACCACACCTGAATATTAAGTACTATAATTAATGAATTTTTAAATGGAATTTTTAGAAAAAATTGTTTTGTTTGTATCTGTTGGACCAAGATAACAATAGATATAATCACTAGCTTTATTTATATACTCTCCGTGGAAAGTATTCAGAGGACAGAGAAGACAAACTCATTAATTTAACATTTACCAAGCACATTGTTAGGTGCTGAGCATACACTGAAGAAGACACACATGATCCCTTCTTTATGAGTTCAAAATCTAGAATGAGTTGCACCTTACTTTGAATATTTTAAAACTTTAAAAGTTGCATAAAAGCAGAAATAGCTAAAACATAACAATGGACTTTATATTTTAATATAATATAAAAACTCCCTTAATTCTGCTTTCCAGACAAAAGACAATCATTTTTCTGACATTTCATTGTTCTAAGAAAATACTTCACTTTTTGACAGCCCAAGCAATTTCTATTCAGATAGCTCTTACAACAAAAGCACATGAAGACTAAAAGTATGTATACATAGATTAATTACAACTTGTAATCAGTCTTCCTATAATTCAGTGTACTTTGTAAGCAGTAGGAAAGTACAACAAGAGACTTCTAGGTGACTTGTTTCTAGCAAACATAATTCATGCAGGCACAGTCATCAAATGTATTAAACTGGAGATGCATTTCCAATTTGTTTTAGAACAAGTGAAGAACATGCTGAGATTCTACAGGTACCATGGTAAAGGTGCGTATGTATTGAAAAAACACTGTGGACAGCAGGAGGTTACTTCAAACACCCATCTCCTTTCCTATGATAATTACCAAATTGCTCTATTTGGCAGAAATGGGTTTTGCTCCTTGACATGTGGGGACAGAAAAGAGATTAAAAACGTCAATTCTCCTGCCCCCCCACTTTTTTTTTTTACAAAAATTATCAGCACAGGAATGAGAAATTCACACAGTGGGAAGAAATAAGCATCAATTAGAGATGTACCTAATCTCTAATTTTAATATAATGACACATGTTCATATATAGATTTCCAAGTATTTATGTTACACTTAAAAGTCTCATAAAACTTCTACTGGGTATGCTATTATTGGAAATGCAACAAAACTCTGATGAATTCTGAGTATCAGCATATAAGATTACCCATTAGTTTAATAATTAACTGTGTTAGAGAATACTTTATTTATTTTAATCATATACAAGTATTGCATACCACTTCCCAATCCAGTAACCAGTATCTTTAATATGAGATATTATTACTAAATATAACATGGTATCCTGGATGGAATTCTGGGACAAAAATGGTTGGTAATAGAAAACTAGTGAATTTGAATAAATGTGGAGTTTAGTAAATAGTAATGTAACAAAATTTGTTGTTTGTACAAAATATATTAAAGTAACATTCTACTAATAATAGGAATAACTGGGTATATAGTAAAATTACTGTATTTGCTTTCTAATTCTTTTGCTAACCTAAAATTAAAACAATTTATTTAAATAGAAAGTTAATGGGAAAGATGAACTTAAGGAAGGGAGACTGAATATAAAAGGATTTTATTAGGTATAACAGATATTCCAATCACCCTGAACAGAAGATATGGAATAAAAGGGCAACATGATTGAAAAAAAGAAAGTGTAGACGATTTTCATGATGTTATTCAGAAAATGGGGGAGTTTCAAGTTTATAGCATTTGTTCTATTATGTAGAAGAGATCAGCTCTTTGCTTAGAATAAGACAGTGCAATATGCAAAACTGAGGCTCCACTTGAGGTAGATGATGATTGACTTATAGATCTCATCAGCCTTCTTGTCACCCCCTCCAGCTAAAATGAATTCTAGGATTCATTTCTTAATTCCCATCTAAGATGTAGGTTATGTGATACATGGAAATTTGAACTCTTAATAATATATGTGAAAAATATTTGTTTTTACCCAACTGCTTTCCATCCATTTGTAACCTCCCCCTTGTTCTTCAACATGAAGTCTAAGATTCAGAGTGATATATTGAAGAGTAAAACTCACTGAAGAAAAAATCTAATTTTAGATACATAATGAATATGGCATCTATGTAAACTTGAATTCTAAGTGTAGTAAAAAATAATTCTCTTTTCCTACCCATTTTCTACTATCCCATTATTTACCTACTTCCCACCTTCAAATATAAACACAAGGTAATGATTTTCATTTTGAAGAATAATTTTTGAATATATATTAAGAACAATCTGGTTAGTAATGTAAATGATAATAAAGGGATGCATGGATAGAACCAAAATATAGCTGGCATGATTAATCTGAAACTTATGAGACATTTCAAAATCAAAATGCATGGGTAGTGCATAGGAAAAAACAACAATAATAAAAACTCTAAACATGAAGCATTCATAATAGTGTTTCACATAGACTGCAAGAGACAACTCTTTTAAATGACATATTGAGAACTGCATAGTAAGGGTTGGGGACAGAGCTCAATGGTAAAGTACTTACTTAGTATGTTGGAGACCCTGGGTTTGATAATTTCCCAAAAAGCTATCACATGGTTTTAAATCATTCTTTCCCTACTAATCAGAACAAATGTAGTTCAGAATTCATCTAAGTACAAATATTTATAAAAATTGATAGTCAAAGAAGTTTTGACCAGAAAATCAAGTGACAAAATATATTTTATAATGTTTTAAATAGTGATGTGCAAAACTATGATAATCACAGACATGTACCAAAATCAAGTTGATACACTTTGTCAATGATCTCAGAGTGCATACAGAATAAAGAAATTATACACTTTAGAATATCTCATCAAAACAGAAGCATTTGTGAATTTTAAAAAAATCTCATGATATAATATATTGAAAAGAGATAAGTAGCTGTGAGAACCACAGAAGTCATCATCAATCGTTCCTCTCTCAGATATAAAGTTTAGCTGGGTACCAGGTCCTGTCTATCTTTTCTCAGCCTGACCTTTAGGGTCTGTCTTCTACTTTCTATTTCCATATGATTTTCACACCATAACTAATTTGGAATAAATCAAAATTCATCTACATGTCTCTTGTCTATCTCTCCCTATAGTTCATTCTCTCTACTTTTCCTTAAGCTATTATTTGAAAGAAAAAGGTGATCGTGTCAGCCGTTGTTTAAATAAACACTTTTTATTACATGGGAGGTTCACACTCCTTGAATGCATAGCTCATTCTTTTTATACTCTGGTTCATCCTATCCTTTCAAATTCTATTTTAAAATAAATTATTAAATATCAACCCTTTTTATCTGTTACAATTTTTCTAACATAACATACAAATTCCTATCTCTGAATTTATTGCATGAAATTTCCTCCTCTTAGAATGCTCTTTGTTCATGGATTTATTTTCAAATTGACAAATTCCTAATCATTGTTCAAGAACACTCTCAAGTTCTTCCTTCTCTGAAGACTTATGATTTGCAAACACTTACTTTTTGCCCATTTTATTTATCACACTTTATATGTATCCCTAGTAGAGGACTCTAGTCATTCAAAATACATAATATAAAATAACCTGAACTTATGTCAAAGAACAAAATGCACCAGGAAAAGCTGCTCTTTCAATAACAAGTGCTAGGACAATTTCTACATTCTAGAAGATATTTGTAGAACATAAAACTGACAGAGTTCCTTTATGTGGAATGTAAAGAATTCCTATAAATCAGTAAGGAAAAGGTACAAAAAGAAGTAGGAAATAGACAACAGACTTGGGCAATTAATCTACAAAACAGGATACCTAAATGACCAACAAACATATTTAAAATTGTTCAACTTAGACAATGAAATGCAAAATAAAATCACAATGAGGCCACTATTTTACCAGAAAAGTTAAAATTAAAAAGGACAAAGACAGCCTTAAAAATGGGTAAGAAGACCAATCAGAACTATCATACATTGATGTTGAAAGTATAAATTAGTACAACTACTTTGGAAAACTTTTTATATTTTCTAGGAAAGCTGAACATATATATACAATATGATCCAATAATTCCATTCCAACGTATGAAGTGTTATGAATGTTAAGCAAAAAAACATTCACAGGAAAGGTTTTAGCACTTTCTGATAATAGTAAAATTCTGAGTAGAAGCAAAATGACCATCAACAGAATTGTAAAAGTGCAATACACTAAAAAACCACAATATACTTATACAGTAAAACAGCATGCAGCAAAAAATGAAATATCACTATATGCAACAACGTAAATAAAACTCACAAACTTAACAGAGCAAAAGGAACCAACCACAAAAATTCATACTGTACACTTTCATACATATCAAGATATAAAGTATTTAGTATATGTGTACGTACATACATAGCAAATGTATAAATAATATATATTTGCATGTTTATGTAAATTTTTGAAAATATATTTCTATACTGAATTACACAAATTTCAGTGGTTTAAATAAGAAGAATCAGAATAAAATAATTAAGCATTATAAAGGTAATTAAGAATGTGTACTTAAGAGAATAAGAAAGTTCCAGGTATTAAAACATAGTATAAAATAATATGGTCAAAATAGTATGATGCATGCAGGTAAAACTAATCTTTGGTATAGAAGAGACAAGGATCACGGCTACAAGTGAGGGGTATTAAATGAAATAAAAGGTAATAGAAGGGAATTTCTGGAACTTTTAAATTTTTATTCAACTGTGTACTACTCATACAGGTATGTTAACACTGCAGATACTCATTGAGTTGTAGGGTGATGATTTGGGTACTTCATAGGATAATCCATATATACTAACAAATGTTATTTGTATTTAGTACAGTACATCTAAGAAGATATATGTGGTACATATTCTGCATGTCTAGCATGTTTCAATAAAATTTACCAAAAATAAACTATAACATAGCTTAAATCACATTCCAATATGCATGAATGTTAAGGGTGCCAATAAACCCTAAAGAATGAAAAATGATAAAATTCATAAGGTTTATAATACATTAAATTAAGGACTGGTGTTGTAGCTGATTGACAGAGCTTGCCTAGCTTGTGCAAATTTTTGGGTTCAATTCCCATAACTGCCAAAAATGAAAAGATTTACATTCAGATAATAGAAAAATCAGATCTGATGTTGCAGGTAGATACTAAAAACTTACTAATAAAGCTCTATGATAACTCCAGTTCAATGGTTGATCAAAATGGTGGACTGTTGATCTGCAACTTTTCCAAATATCCTAGAAAATATCAGATATTCTGATATCTGCATGTAGGGATAACAACTTTATAAAATCCTACAAAAAGAAAAAAAAGAATTAATCAAAACAAAAAAGACAGGGCATTTGACTTTTGATTCATGTACTTTAGAGTATTATTTTGTAACAATAATTAGCTGAAGTTAACTGCAGTTTCAAAGTTACCTACATTGATTATATATATTATATTGAAGGCAAAATATTTACTAGTGTAAGCAAAGGTAAATGATTCAGTTTTACAGAAATAATATAAGACAAATTGAACTCAATTATTTTGGGGTCATTCCATTAATAAATTAATCTTGAATTTACTTTGCAATTATTACACCATATGGTAGGAACATGCAGAAATAACATGTGAGCAGTAAAAATAATTTAAAAAGTAGATATTTTTATTTTAAATACAATATGTGAAAGAAAATTAAAACATTTTATTTTTGCTGTTAATAGAAATAGAAGTTGTTCTCTTTCACTTGACTGAAGCCAGAATTGGGGACAGGCAGTTAGTGTAGAAAGAGTGGATCAGGTCAAATCGAGGAAATGGAAGCCATAAAATTCATCTGCCTTTGGAAGTTGGAGACTGCCTCTGGGAGAATGGAATGTCAATGATCTCTGGAGCCCATAGATTACCAAATTTACCTGCTCTTATCAAGGACTTTAAGCAAGGAGCTGCTAATTAATTAATCCCCTGGACCGTTGCCTGGCTGAATCATTTTGGCCCTTCCCCTGTCCCATCCACTTCTCACTTTATTCCTCTCACCTGAAAAACCAGACCTAGTCATGTAGACAGGAAGGAGACATAAAGGGGGAGAGAATTGGAAAATAAAAGAGACCTTTACCTATAAAAGATGTAGGGTTTACTCACTTCTTGGGACTTTAGAACATTATCCATGGCCCTCTACTCCCTCCAGAGAGAACTGTGTATTATTACCTTTAAATAAAACCTGCTTATTATGCTTGCCTTGGCATGCTTTTCTAGTGTTCAAACTTCAACATTAGAGGAAGCAGGACTCATTGCTGGTAAACTGCGGTATCATACTATAGAACGTGAGTTGAGACACACTTTAAGGAGAAACTTGCCTCTATCATCACATCAAGAAATTTAAATTCTATAAAAGAAATCCTTTTATAATAAAATCATGAAAAATAAAAGATAATAAAGGAACTGTGTGTACAGTCACAAATTTTTTTCTGTCACACTTAAAAAATATTAAAAGATTTAAACATGACATATTTATAGCAACAGTTGAAAATTTTTCTACCTCAATGAAAAGTAGATCAAAATATAATGCTTAAATATGTAGAGATGGTTGCAAGAATACATAGGCAATACCCAGGAAGCAAATTTAATGAAGAAAGAACTGAAAGTCAAGAACTCTTAAGCAAAAGCATACTGTCACTTTCTTGTTAGGGGTTGCTGATACTGGCAGGAAAGAGCTTGGATATAGTTGCACAGTGGGATAAAATGTGAAGCCTTGGGTGTCTAAACTGCAACTGAGACCTCACAGAAACACCAGTCTCTTGCAAATTATTATGAGAAAGTTTGGTAGTCTCAGACTATGACTAAAGCTTGAATGTTACCTGACACAACCAAATTATGTTATTAACAAACAAGTATGATTCAAACACAACTAATCATTGGTAGTTTTGATCCCATCAATAAAAATGAAAGCAACACAGGTTTATGTCCGAAATTTACTAAATCTGTCAGTGGGATAAAATGTTTCTTTGCTGTAGTAGTTTTTGAGAACCAGAAGAACATTTAATTGCCCAATTTTTGTGCCATTTACTACATAATACCTAGATATCCATTAAATTTAAATTTCATCTCATTACCTAAAACTTTCAACATTGCTTTCTTAAATCTAGACCAAGAACCCAGTATAAGAATAAATATTTTTGTATGGTTCCTGAACTAAACATGTTTTTGGTTGTTTATTTTGTTTTATTTAATTATTTATTTATTTATTTATTTATTTATTGAATTTTAGATGTTACCAATCAAAGAAAGGAATATGCAACACAGACTACAGTCCACAAAACCTAAAAATGTTCTAACAAACCCCTGGTTTAGACAATCAACAGTCAGCCAAGCCCTGACCTGTAGTGTTTGCTGAGTTCCATTGGCAATAGTCCTCCCCAGCAGACTTCATGATACAAACACAACACTGAATGTGTAAAAATGGGAAGAATATGCAGGAACACATCATTACATGGAACTTCATGATAAATACACCATAGAAGTAACTCTTACCACATAGATCACAATAGTAAAACCACTAGAACAATCAGAAATAATTACTCTTGCATATTCATACTTTTGCTTCTGAATTTATCTTAATTATAACTCTATATGATTAAAAATTAATAATAGCCATGTTTAACAGGCAAAATTGCTGAAAATTTAAGAATCATCTCTCAGTGTGAGCTGACTGCAGCACACCATTCTGTAAGGTAACACCTGAACAGGTAAAGGCTACACACTTTACCCATAAATAAAGACTGCATGAGTTCATATTTCCAAACTTCATGAAATACATCAGGAAATAATCTGCGATGGCAAGAAAGAATGTAAGCAATAGAAAAAATGTTCAGAAACTTCAGTAAATATAATTATCTAATGAAAAAAATAAAATTTTTCTGTTTAACTGAGTGTGGTGGCATACACCTGTAATGCTGAGGCAGGATGATGGTGAGATCAAAGCCAGTCTCAGCAAAAGTGAGGCACTAAGCAACAGAGTGAGACTCTGTCTCTAAATAAAATATAAAATAGGACTGGGGATGGTGACTCAGTGGTTGATTGCCCCTGAGTTCAAGCCTGGTGCCCAACAAAACTTCAAGAAATTTTGAATTGTTATAAATAAAACATAGCATGTTGCAAAAGTCAAATCAATCATGAATTTAAAAAAAAAACCCACTGGGGCTGTCATTGAGACTCAGTGGTAAAGTGTGCAGTCAGCACATGTGAGGCACTTGGGTTCACTCCTCAGCATCACATAAAAATAAATAAATAAAATAAAGGCCTTGTGCCCATCTGCAACTAAAAAGTTTTGGAAAAATTTTAAAATTAGACACCACCAAAAATGATCAGGGAAGTACACATAAAATAAATAGAAACTTTCAGATATGTATTTTCCTGGATCTTTAAAAGGAAATAATAATAAAAGAGTAACATCTGAGGTAATAATTTAATTACTCTACTTGTCTATAGTGATTATTTCAAGAATTAATGAGGTATGATCCTAAATTAAGTACCACACTAAGCTGCCAATAATTTTGAAATTCTGCATGTCCTTTTTATGGAATTTGGTTCCTTTCTCATGAACAGGTTTTCAAATATTACTTCTCTGTAGTATTGAAAATATCCTCTCTAGAACCTTCCATCTTTCTGATGTCCTTCCTACTCTTAACTTTTTTTTTTTAAACTGGCAAAGAGAAAGCAGATAATAAAGGCTGGCAGACTAAAACCTAACACCATGTATGTTCTACACTCAGAAAGTTGGATAAAATAGACAAATAATCAAATTACTAAATCTGCTTCCTTTTCTGGGCATTGCCATGATATAGCCAAGGCTTCCTCCCATAACACTGTGGGGTCTTAACAATGGGGGTTTCTTGAAAGAATCTGTGTACTGGTGGAGGAAGGAATGCATGCTGTGAGATGGTGGATGCCTGCAGGCTTCACCACAGGTTCTGTGGTTCACAGTATTTGAAAATTGTTCCATCACCAGCCCAAGATTCAGGATCACATGGAAAGGATTTGAGAAAGCAAAGCAGAAAATGAAAGTTGTAAGAGAGATGACTACATATAAACTCATGTCTAGGACTATTCATACAAATGAGTACAGTTAAAATAATTTCTTATAAAAAATAAGTATAAAAATATTTTAATTTAGCTAGTTTCTATCCCTTTCTCATGTAATACAAATTAGTACATAATCACAAATCTAATATAATCATTTTATATATTTGCTGACTTTATCTCAAGATTGTTTATATCCATTCCTTCATGAATTCACTACCTAGTATGTGCTTTATGATGAAACATGCTATAGAATATAAAAGATATAATCCTTCCCTAAATGAACTTATATTCCTATTGAGAGACATCAAGGAAAGTGTCAATTGGTGAATTAAACAAAATAGCTTAATTATCACTTATACAGAGACTATGAAATTATTGTCCCAAATTTGAGATTTTAATATAAAGAATCTTTAAACAATCACAGGTCTATTACCAAGCAGAAACATTCCTAAAATATAATGCTTTGAAATTATTTAGGCCAGGTGCAGTGGTACATGCCTATAATCCCAGTGGTTCAAGAGACTGAGGCAGAATAATTGCAAGTTCAAAGCCAACCAAGGCAATCTAGCCAGGCTCTAAGTAACTCAACAAAACTCTCTCTTTAAATAAAATACAAAAAGGCTGAGGATGTGGATTAGTGTTTAATTGCCCCTGGGTTCAATCCCTGGTACCAAAAATAAAAGTTATTTAGTTATAAGTGGCAAATAATATGAACAAGATTTTATAAACCTGTTTCAACTTTTTAAAGTATAACCCTAGGAACAGAATAGCTGCTTCATATGATAATTTTATATTTAAATGTGAGGGGAAATGTTATGAATTAATTTTTGAAAATTAAAAAACATTAAATTAAACATTTAAAAAATCAAAATAGCTCAGAATTCTCTATTCTTGCAAGTACTTTAGAAAAAAATTCTACACCTCTCTTTAGTGTAAAATAATTTTTATTCTATTAACAACAAACCTAAACTCCATAAGGAAACAATGTGAATGGAGAAATTATCAGGCACTGACCAAAAAGATGCAGAATTTCTGTTAAAGCTATTAGTGAAAGCAAGGGAATAAGCAATATCAGATTATGGTAGTCCTTGCTACCTGCAATCTCTTCAATAGCTATTATGATATCCTAAAATATTATATTGAAGTAGGAGGATCACCAAACCAAAAGCCAGCAATTTATCAAGACTTTCAAAATGAAAGCTAAAAAGAACTAGGTATACAGTTCAATGGTAGAGTAGTCCTGGGTTCAATTACAAGTACCACCCCTCCCTCCACAGAGAAACCTGTCCCATAAACCACCCATGAAGTTGCATACTGTGCTTATTTTATTTCTGGATATCACTGGCAAATATAATGGCAAGGCTTTTCTACCTTAAAAATGAATGAGCTGGGCATGCTAACAAGGATCACAAGTTCAAAGATAGCCTTAGCTATGTAGCAAGGTCCTAAGCAATTTAGCAAGATCCTAAACAAATTACCAAGACCCCATCTCAAAGTGCTAAAAAGGGCTAGAGATGTGACTCAGTGGTGAAGCACCACTGGGATCAATCCCTGGTATCAAAAAACAAACAAACAAAAAATGCCCCTGAAAACACTTGATTTAAGGAATACCAAGAATTCAATGAGTTTCTGAAAGAAAATTAGAATTTTGTTTCAGGTATCTAGCAGATATCAAATGGTAAGAAAAATAGAAAATTTTAAGATAAATTTTGGGATTTGATACAAAGGCAATATTTCCCCTCCTCCATGTAACTATTACCAAATTATTATTTTAAATTGCTGCTAGCCCATCTCTCCTACCCCACATTAAACACAAAACAGCAGCTCTCAGTGAAGTCTCAGCAAGAGCTAGGAGATCTGGGACAATAGATACAATGCTGTAGACTTTGAAGCAAAGAAAAATACAGATAGAGTCTGTGACAAACATAAAATTGAAAAACAATAAAATTTATTCATGATGAACCTTAGATTTGGTAGATAGTCAATATGCATATAGCACATTGAAAAACTATTCTGAGATCACAAACAAATTTCACAAATGTTCTATGCATTATTAAGCTGCATTATTTCAGGTTATAAGACTAACACAAATATTTAAATGTCAACTTAAATGTCAAAATAGTTATTTAACAATTAGGATAATATAATGCAATATATCATTATTTATGAACTAGTGTAAAACAGAAATGTGGGATGGAATAATTTATTATGACTTGGGACAGGCATAGTAACAATGTTGGAGTGAAAGTAGAATATTCAAGTAAGCAAGAGAAATATATACAATGTTGCATTTCCTAAAACACCAGAGAATGAGAAAGAGAAATTAAAGGTTATTATGACTTTATCTAGATAGTAAATTTACATTGTTTATAAAGTAATTAAACTGGGGAAACAGTTCCATCCCAAATATGTAGTATTATCCTTCCTGCTATTTTCTTCAATAGTCATTTCTTCACCAAATTCAGATAATGATTCACCAATATTCTGGCATCCTCCAAGAGTGAGGAATGGCCTTCTCTTAAATTTTTCATACTATCAATTGAGTGTGACTTGAAAAAATTCTGAAAGAATGAACATAAAAGTGAAGTTATCAATATTTTACTGCTCAAGAAAACAATGTCATTCTGCATTTCCTGGGAATCTTCAAAATAGGAATATGATGAATATAGTCAGGAACTTTTCACTTTGCCAAGCATCACAAAATTCAACCTTTGATTTAAAAAGATGCATTTGCTAATTAATCCTATATTTGTCATTATTAAAATAAAAATTTTGCATAATTAGAATTCAATCATAATAATGAAATTTAGAAAGTTTAGAAATTTTATTAAAAAGTACTTTCTAAAAGATTCTATATCTACAAATCACAATCACATAGGAACCAGTCAGTAGATATCTTCAGATATAACCATGGGTTAGGAGAGGTAAAGAGGAAAGGAAAAAGAATAATCTTTGACCTTTTACTATCCCACTTTCATGTATTAGAAAATTTTCTAAAAGAAATGTCCTAGTCCAAGCCAGACCAATAACAAATAATTAGACTTAAAAGTAGGATTGACCTTGGACTTTATCCTCCACATTATAGCATCTCTGAAATCAGGATGCATTTCAAAATTAGTAGGATGTCAAAATGTAATTGAAGGTTTTTCAAGATGGTGGACTAGAGGGCAGCTGCATTTCACGTTGCTCTGGGACACAAGATTCAAAAGAGGAGACAGTGAGAGACTTGGGACCAACTCAAAGCCACTGGGTGAGTCTCTCCCATTGGGGAGGCATCCTGGATGGGGCGGTAGACCTGGAATGCAGGGAACTTTGTGAAGTAGAGTTGCTCAGCGAGACGCCCCTACCCCCACTGGAGCGGTAAACACAGACCACTGGGATCATCGTAGAGGAGGCGGCTCAGCACAGCACTTGGACTCGGAGCAACCACTGGGGCTCCGAGCGGCTGCCTGAGGAGGGGCTGCATGGCAAGCAGTTTGGACTCAGAATGATCACTTCTGAACACCGGGGGGTTGCCTGGAGGAAGAGGAGGAGTGCGGCGGGTCGCTTGGTCTAGGAGTGACTGCATGAGAGCAGTTACCATAGGAGGAGCTGAGTGGCGAGCTGTTTGAACTCCGAGTGACTGCTCCTGAGCACCGGGGGGTTGCCTGGAGGAAGAGGAGAAGTGCAGTGGGTCGCTTGGTATAGGAGTGATTGCATCAGAGTCACAGACGGTTGCCAGAGGAGGAGCTGCGAGGCGAGCTGTTTGGACTAAGAACGACCGCTTCTGAACACTGGGGGGTTGCCCGGAGGAAGAGGAGAAGCACAGCGGGTCACTTGGTCTAGGAGTGACTGCATCAGAGCCACAGGCGGTTGCCAGAGGAGGAGGCGAGTGGTGAGTTGATTGGACTCAAAGCGACCGCTCCTGAACACTGGTGGCCTACCTGAAGGAGGAGCATGGTGGGTCACTTGGTCTCGGAGTCACCGCTCCTGAACACCTGGGGGGCTACCCCAAGGAGGAGGACGAACAGGGTGGGTCACTTGGACTCAGAGTGACTGCCTAGGGCTACGGGCGATTGGTGGGAGGAGGAGACGTGAAGTGAGTTGCTTGGACTCCTAATGATGGCCTAGAAAACCAGGCTGCTGTCCAGAGGAGGAGGTGTGTGGCAGGTCTCTGGGTCTCGGAGCTATTGTACGGGGCTCCAGGTGGCGACTCAGAGGAGAGGCTGAATAGCCAGACGATTAGGTGAAGAGCAGAGTCCCAGGAGCTAGGCGGCTTCTTGCTGGAAGAGCCGCACAGAGACACGCCTAGGGTCGGAGTAAAGTTTCCAGGACTGCAGGCAGCTTCTCTTAGGAGAAGCAGCTTAAGGAAACTTGCTTGTGAAGGGTGAGGCTCCCAGTCCCAGGAGGTAGGTCCGGGGCAATGGAAAGGTTGCAGAGGAAGACAGCCCAGCCCAGGCGGTAGTTGTAGATTGAGGGGAACCTAAAGGAGGGGAACTGACCAGCGAGACCTTCCCAAGGGTGAGTCTTCCTTGCCGGGTGAGGTTTTCGCACAGGGATGGTAAAACCAGAGACACAGGCACAAACAGGCCTTGCCTCAGCCCGCAGCCTAGTTTCCCATTGGATGACCATTGGTCAACAAGTGGAGGCACCTCTGCCCACTAGCAGGGAATGTACCCCACCTGAGGGTCACCAACCCTAGAGAGGCAGCTTCTTCGTGGAGCTCCTCATTATCAACTTCCTCCAAGACTTCAGGCTACTGAAGGATAAGAGGGGATATACTAGCAATCTTCAGGGATATTATAAGTCTATAGAGGAAATCTGAAATATCTTAATGACCCACTGATTCCTGAACAATATGAGAAAACAAAGGAAGAAAATGCCCCAAACAAATCTAGACGTTACATCAATAAAATCCAACAACAGCATGACAGAAGAAATGACAGAAAGGAAATTCAGAATGTACATATTTAAAATGATTAGGGAAGCAAATGATGAGATGAAAGAGCAAATTCAGGCATTGAATGATCGCACCAATCAACAGTTAACAGAGCAAATACAGGAAACAAAAGATCATTTCAATAAAGAGTTAGAGATATTGAAAAAAAACCAAACAGTAATCCTTGAAATGAAGGAAACAATAAACCAAATTAAGAACTCCATAGAAAGCATAACCAATAGGATAGAACACCTGGAAGACAGAACTTCAGATATTGAAGACAAAATATTTAACCTTGAAAACAAAGTTGAACAAACAGAGAAGATGGTAAGAAATCATGAACAGAATCTGCAAGAACTATGGGATATCATGAAAAGGCCAAATTTGAGAATTATTGGGATTGAGGAAGGTTTAGAGAAACAAACCAAAGAAATGAAAGATCTATTCAATGAAATAATATCAGAAAATTTTCCAAATCTGAAGAATGAAATGGAAAATCAAGTTCAAGATTCTTATAGGACTCCAAATACACAAAATTACAACAGACCCACACCAATGCACATTATAATGAAAATACCTAACATACAAAATAAAGACAGAATTTTAAAGGCTGTGAGAGAAAAGAACCAAATTACATTCAGGGGGAAACCAATACGGATATCAGCAGATTTTTCAATCCATACCCTAAAAGCTAGGAGGGCCTGGAACAACATTTTTCAAGCTCTGAAGGAAAATGGATGCCAACCAAGAATCTTATACCCAGCAAAACTTACCTTCAAATTTGATGATGAAATAAAATCATTCCATGATAAACAAAAGCTAAAAGAATTATAAAAAGAAAGCCAGGATTACAGAACATTCTCAGCAAAATATTCCATGAGGAAGAGATAAAAAAACAAAGAAGCAAATCAGCAAAGGGAGGAATTATCTTAAAGGAATTGTCAAATAAAGGAGGAACAAAGTTGTGTCAAAAAATGAATAAATAAATAAATAAAAATTTAAATATGAACCAAATGACTGGGAATACAAATCATATCTCAATATTAACCCTGAATGTTAATGCCCTGAATTCATCAATCAAAAGACATAGACTGGCAGATTGGATTAAAAAGAAAGATCCAACAATATGTTGCCTGCAAGAGACTCACCTCATAGAAAGAAATACACATAGACTAAAGGTGAAAGGATGAGGAAAAACATACCATGCACATGAACTCAGCAAAAAAGCTGGAGTATCCATCCTCATTTCAGATAATGTGGACTTAAAGCCAAAGTTAGTCAGAAGGGATAAAGAAGGACATTTCATTCTGCTTAAGGGAATCATAAATCAGCAAGATATAACAATCATAAACATCTATGCCCCAAACAGTGGCTCATCCATGTATGTCAAACAAATCCTTCTCAATTTTAGAAACCAAATAGACCATAACACAATAATACTAGGTGATATTAACACACCTCTCTCACCATTGGACAGATCTTCCAAACAAAAATTGAACAAAGAAACCATAGATCTCAATAACACAATCAATAATTTAGACTTCACCGACATTTATAGAATATACCATCCAACGAAGTGCGAACACACATTCTTCTCAGCAGCACATGGATCCTTATCAAAAATAGACCATATATTATACCACAAAGCTAATGTCAGCAAGTACAAGAAGATAGAGACACTACCTGGTATTCTATCATATCATAATGGATTGAAGTTAGAAATAATTGAAAGAGTAAAAAACAGAAACTACTCCAACACCTGGAGATTAAACAATGTGCTATTATATGATGAATGGGTAACGGAAGATATTAGGAAGAAAATTAAAAAATTCTTAGAGGTAAATGAGAACAATGAAACATCATATCAAAATCTCTGGGACACTATGAAAACAGTACTTAGAGAAAAATTTATTTCATGGAGCACATTTAATAAAAGAAGTAAAACTCAACAAATAAATGACCTAAGACTACAGCTCAAAGCCCTAGAAAAAGAACAGACCAACACCAAAAGTAGTAGAAGACAGGAAATAGTTAAATTCAGAGCTGAAATCAATGAAATTGAAACAAAAGAAACAATACAAAAAATTGACAAAATAAATAGTTGGTTCTTGGAAAAAATAAACAAATTGATAAACCTTTAGCCACACTAACAAAGAGAAGACGAGAGAAAACCCAAATCACTAAAATTCAGAATGAACAAGGAAATATCACAACAGACATGACTGAAATAAAAAAAAATAATTAGAAGCTATTTTAAAAATCTATACACCAACAAAATAGAAAATTTGAAGACATCAACAGATTTCTAAAGACATATGAATTGTGTAAACTGAACGAGGAGGACATACACAATTTCAATAGACCAATTTCAAGTAATGTCATAGAAGAATTCATCAAAAGCCTACCAACAAAGAAAAGTCCAGGACCAGATGGGTTCTCAGCCGAGTTCTACAAAACCTTTAAAGAAGAGCTCATTCCAATACTTCTCAAAGTATTCCATAAAATAGAAGAGGAGGGAAACCACCCAAACTCATTCTATGAAGCTAATATTACCCTGATACGTAAACCAGACAGAGACACAGGGAGGAAAGAAAATTTCAGACCAATATTCTTAATGAACATTGATGCAAAAATTCTAAACATAATTTTAGCAAATTGCATACAAAAACATATTAAAAAGAGAGTGCACCATGATTAAGTGGGTTTCATCCCAGAGATGCAAGGTTGGTTCAACATCAGGAAATCAATAAATGAAATTCACCATATCAATAGACTTAAAGTCAAGAATCACATGATTATTTCAAAAGATGCAGAGAAAACATTTGATAAAATACAACATTCCTTCATGCTCAAAACACTAGAAAAAATAGGGATAGTGGGAACATTCCTTAATATTGTAAAGGCCATCTATGCTAAGCCCATGGCTAATATCATTCTAAAAGGTGAAAAACTGAAAGCCTTCCCCCTAAAAACTGGAACAAGGCAGGGATGCCCTCTTTTACCACTTCTTTTCAATATCATCCTTGAATCTCTAGCCAGAGCAATTAGACAGACCAAAGAAATTAAAGGGATACGAATAGGAAAAGAAGAACTCAAACTATCCCTTTTTGCTGATGATATGATCGTATACTTAGAGGAACCAGGAAATTCCACTAGAAAACTTTTAGATCTCATTAGTGAATTTAGTAAAGTAGCGGGATTTGAGATCAATGCACAAAAATCTAAGACCTTTTTATACATAAGCGATGAATCTTCAGAAAGAGAAATTAGGAAAACTACCCCATTCACAATAGCTTTGAAAAAAATAAAATACTTGGGAATCAATCTCACAAAAGAGGTGAAAGACCTCTACAATGAGAACTACAGAACACTAAAGAAAGAAATTAATGAAAACCTTAGAAGATGGAAAGATCTTAAATGTTCTTGGATAGGCAGAATTAATATTGTCAAAATGGCCATACTACCAAAAGTGCTATACAGATTCAATGCAATTCCAATTAAAATCCCAAGGACGTAACTTACAGAAATAGAGCAAGAAATTATGAAATTCATCTGGAGAATAAATAACCCAGAATTGCTAAAGCAATCCTTGGCAGAAAGAGTGAAGCAGGGTTATCGCAATACCAGATCTTCAACTCTACTACAAAGCAATAGTAACAAAAATGGCATGGTATTGGTACCAAATTAGAAAGGTGGATCAATGGTACAGAATAGAGGACACGGATACAAGCGCAAATAAATACAATTTTCTCATACTAGACAAAGGGGCCAAATATATGCAATGGAGAAAAGATAGCCTCTTTAACAAATGGTGCTGGGAGAATTGGAAATCCTTATGCAACAGAATGAAACTAAACCCATACCTCTCACCATGCGCAAAACTAAACTCAAAATGGATTAAGGATCTCAGAATCAGACCAGAGACCTTGCATCTTATAGAAGAAAAAGTAGGTCCAGAGCTTCAACATGTTGGCTTAGGACCAGAGTTCCTCAACAGGACTCCCATAGCACAAGAAATAAAAGCAAGAATTAATAACTGGGATAGATTCAAACTAAAAAGCTTTCTCTCAGCAAAGGAAACTATCAGCAATGCAAAGAAAGAGCCTCCAGAGTGGGAGAAAATCTTTGCCAATCATACTTCAGATCGAGCACTAATCTCCAGAATCTATAAAGAACTCAAAAAACTCTACAACACAAATGGAAATAATCCAATCGACAAATGGGCTAAGGAAATAAATAGACACTTCACAGAAGAAGATCTACAAGCAATCAACAAACATATGGAAAAATGTTCAAAATCTCTAGTAAAAGAGAAAAGCAAATCAAAACCACCCTAAGATTCCATCTCACCACAATTAGAATGGTGATTATCAAGAATACAAGCAACAACAGGTGTTGGTGAGGATGTGGGGAGAAAGGTACACTCATACATTGCTGGTGGGGTTGCAAATTAGTGCAGCCACTCTGGAAAGCAGTGTGGAGACTCCTTAGAAAACTTGGAATGGAACCACCATTTGATCCAGCTATCCCACTCCTTGGTCTATACCCAAAGGACAAAAAGTCAGCATACTACAGAGATACAGCCACATCAATGTTCATAGCTGCTCAGTTCACAATAGCCAGATTGTGGAACCAACCTAGATGTCCTTCGATTGATGAATGGATAAAGAAAATGTGGTATATATATATATATATATATATATATATATATATATATACAATGGAATATTACTCAGCCATAAAGAAAGATAAAATTATGGCATTTGCAGGCAAATGGATGAAACTGGAGAGTATCATGCTACGTGAGATAAGCCAATCTCAAAAAACAAAAGACAAATGATATCGCTAATAAGTGGATGATGACACATAATGGGGGGCGGCAGTGGTTAGTGTTAGTGTTAGGGTTAGGGTTAGAAATAGGGTTAGGGAGTGGGACAAGAATGGAGAGGGGAAGGACTGTATGGAAGGAAGGGAGGGGTGGGAGGGTTGGGGGAAGGGAAAAAATAACAGAATGAATCAAACAACATTTACCTATGTAAATTTGTGATTGCACAAATGGTATGCCTTTACGCCATGTACAGAGAAACAACATGTATCCCATTTGTTTACAATAAAAAAATAGTTTTTATATTAGAATATTCAAAACAAAAAAAATGTAATTGAAAGCATTTTTTCTTTCTTATACATACATAAATGAATGATACAATTCGTGGTGTAGTCTTACAAAAGTGAACCAATGTACTTGCTCCCAAATCCATTTCTTAAACAATTTACCCATCACTTCTTTCTGATTTACTTTATGACTTTCAGTGAACTGGTATAACAGATCACCATTTTTCTAAAAGCATTATCCTGCAAAAGAGTAAGGTCCTCATAATCTCTTTATGCTTGAACTGGGCTTGTGGCTCAGTGGTGGACTGATTTCCTGGCATATGTGAGGCACTTGGTTTAATCTTCAGTAACCCATAAAAATAAAGAAACAAAGGAAAGGAGTTGTATCTATCCAAACTATGTTTTTAAAAACTTCTTTATGCTAAAATACATGTTTTACCAACCACCCCTATTTACCTATTTCTGTCTGTGTTTTGCTTATTGTCTCATTCTAAGGCTGTATTCTAAGTAGTTGAGTTTGCTGAACAGGTGAACTCTGCATAAGATACTAGTTATGTAATAATTTTTATTCACTCAGGTTAGATGGAGGGTGTCACGTGCAAATTTACAAGTAGCATTAATTTTCTTACCATCTTCATGTTATATTTACTATACATTTCAAAATAAACACTATGAGAAAAATATAAAACAACACACATTAAAATAGCAATAATTACAATTATACTATACTAAAGACATTTTTTAACTCCTAAGCTGTAAATAGGAGACAGAGTTTGGTGAATTATTGAAAAGACTTCATGCCTTACCTTGGTTTGGTTATACCACCAATATTACAAGTATATTCTGCTGAATATTTTCTATTAATTTATTATTTGGATAACTATTCCTCTTTTCAACTGTATCCAACCTGCAATTAAACATATCTGTTGGGTTCCTTTTTAATTTTAATTATTTTCATTGTAAACAAATGGGATACATGTTGTTTCTGTTTGTACATGGAGTAATAGCATACCATTTGAGTAATCATACATTTATATAGGGTAATGATGTTTGATTCATTCTGTTATTTTTTCCTTCCCCCCAGCCCTCACACCCATCTTTTCCCTCTATATAGTCCCTTCTTCCTCCATTCTTACCCCTCCCACCCCCAGTATGTGTCATCATCCGCTTATCAGTGAGATCATTTGTCCTTTTCTTTTTTGAGATTGGCTTATCTTAGCATGATATTTTCCAATTTCATCCATTTGCCTGCAAATGTCATACTTTTATTATTCTTTATAGCTGAGTAATATTCCATTGTATATATATATATATATATATATATATATATATATATATATCACAGTTTCTTTATCCATTCATCAATTGAAGGAAATCTAGGTTGTTTCAACAGTCTGGCTATTGTGAATTGAGCAGCTATGAACATTGTTGTGGCTGTATCTCTGTAGTATGCTGATTTCAAGTCCTTTGGGTATAGTCCAAGGAGTGGGATTGCTGGGTCAAATGGTGGGTCCATTCCAAGTTTTCTAAGGAATCTCTACACTGCTTTCCAGACTGGCTGCACTAATTTGCAGCCCCACAAGCAATGTATGAGTGCACCTTTTTCCCCACATTCTCTCCAACACCTATTGTTGCTTGTATTCTTGAAAATCGCCATTCTAATTGGAGTGAGATGGAATCTTAGGGTGGTTTTGATTTGCATTTCTCTTATTACTAAAAATTGTGAATATTTTTTCTTATGTTTGTTGATTGCTTGTAGATCTTCTGTGAAGCATCTGTTCATATTCTTAGTCCATTTGTTGATTGGGTTACTTCTATTCTTTATGTCGAGTTTTTTGAGTTCTCTATATATTCTGGAAATTAGTGCTCTATCTGAAGAATGAATAGCAAAGATATTCTTCCACTCTGTAGTCTCTCTCTTCACATTGCTGATAATTTCCTTTGCTATAGTTTCAATCTATAGCAGTTATTGATTCTTGCTTTTAATTCTTGTGATTTGGGAGTCCTGTTAAGTAAGTCTGATCCTAAGCTGACAAGTTGAAGATTTGGACCTACTATTTTTTCTATAAGATGCAGGGTCTCTGGTCTGATTTCAAGGTCCTTGATCCATTGTGAGTTGATTTTTTGCAGGGTGAGAGATAGGGGTTTAATTTCATTCTGTTGCATATGGATTTCCAGTTATCCCAGCACCATTTGTTGAGGAGACTATCTTTTCTCCATTGCATATTTTTGGCACCTTTGTCTAGTATGAGAAAATAATATTTATTTGGGTTTGTGTCCATGTCCTCTATTCTGTACCATTGATCTTCCTGTCATTCCTTCCATGCCTTTTTTGTTACTATTACTTTATAGTATAGTTGAAGGTCTGGTATTGTGATACCCCCTGTTTCATTCTTCCTCCTAAGGATTGCTTTAGCTTTTCTGCATTTCTTATTCTTCCAGATGAATTTCATGATTGCTTGCTCTATTTCTATAAGTTACATCATTGGGATTTTAATAGTAATTGCATTGAATCTGTATAGCACTTTTGGTAGTATGGCCATTTTGACAATACTAATTCTGCCTATCCAAGAACATGGGAGGTCTTTCCATCTTCTAAGGTCTTCCTCAATTTCTTTCTTCAATATTTTGAAGTTTTCATTGTAGAGATTTCTTAACTCCTTGGTTAGATTGATTCCCAAGTATTTTATTTTCTTTGAGGCTATTGCAAATGGAGTTGTTTTCCTCATTTCCCTTTCAACTGTTTCATCACTTCATAATAAATTGCTTTATATTTACGCATGTTGATTTTATAGTCTGCTATTTTGCTGAATTCATTGATGAGGTCTAGTAGTGTTCTGGAGGAGTTTTTTGGATCCTCTAAATATAGAATCATGTCATCAGCAAATAGTGACAGCTTAAGTTCCTCTTTTCCTATTCGTATCCTTCAATTTCTTTAGTCTGCCTAATTGCTCTGGCTAGAGTTTCATGGACAATGTTGAATAGAAGTGGTGAAAGAGGACATATCTGTCTTGTTCCCATTTTTAAAGGGAATACTTTCACTTTTTCTCCATTAAGAATGATGTTGGCCATGGGTTTAGCATAAATAACCTTTACAATGTTCAGGTATGTTCCTACTATCACTATTTTTTCTAGTGTTTTGAGCATGAAGGGGTGCTGTATTTTGTCAAACGCTTTTTCTGCATCAATTAAAATAACCATTTGATTCTTATCTTTAAGTCTATTGACTTGATGCTTTACGTTTATTGGTTTACAGATGTTAAACCATCCTTGCATTCCAGGGATGAACCCCACTTGGTTGTGGTGCATAATTTTCTTAATATGTTTTTGGATATGGTTTGCCAGTATTTTGTTAAGGATCTTTGCGTCTATATTCATCAAGGATATTGGTCTAAAATTTTCTTTCCTTGATGTGCCTTTGCCTGATTTGGGTATGAGGGTGATATTAGCTTTATAGAATGAGTTTGATAGGGTACCCTCCTTTTCTATTTACTGGAATATTTTGAGTATTGGAATGAGTTCTTCTTTGAAGGTCTTGTAGAACTCTGCTGAGAAACCATCTGGTCCTGGGCTTTTCTTGGATGGTAGGTTTTTAATGGTTTCTTTTATTTCATTGCTTGATACTGATCTGATTAAATTGTGAATGTCCTCCTGTTTCAGTTTGAGAGGAGCATATGACTCTAGAAATTTTTCAATGTCTTCAGTAGTTTCTATTTTGTTGGAATACAGATTTTCATGGTAGCTTCTCATTATGTTATGTATCTCAGTGGTGTCTGTCGTGATATTTCCTTTTTCTTCACAAATTTTAGTAATGTGAGTTTTCTCTCTCCTTTTCTTTGTTTGTGTGGCTAAGGGATTGCCTACTTTGTTTACTTTTTAAGGAACCAACTTTCAGTTTTGTCAATTTTTTGAATTTTTTTGTTTCTATTTCATTGATTTCAACTTTGATTTTAATTATTTCCTGTCTTCTACTACTTTTGCTGTTATTCTGTTCTTCTTTTTCTAGGGCTTTGAGCTGTAATGTTAGGACATTTAGTTGTTGACTTTTCATTCTTTTTGGAGTGTGATCCATGCAATGAATTTTCCTCTTAGTACCACTTTCACAGTGTTCCAGAAATTTTGATAAGTTGTATCATCATTCTCATTGACCTCTAAGAATATTTTAATCTCCTCCCTGATTTTATCTGTTATCCATGTTTTATTCAATAGCAGATTATTTAGTCTCCAGGTGTTGGAGTAATTTCTGTTTTTATTTTGTCATTGATTTCTACTCTCAGTGCATTATGATTTGATAGAACACAAGGCAGTATCTCTATTATTTTGCATTTCCTAAGGGCTGCTTTGTGGCTTGACATAAGGTATATTTTTGAGAGGGTTCCATGTGCTATTGAGAAGAAACTGAATCTGCTCATTGATAGATGGATTATTCTATATATGTCTATTAAGTCTAGGTTATTGATTGTATTATTAAGTTCTATGATTCTTTGGTTGTTTTCTGTCTGGAAGAGCTATATAGTGGTGACAGTGGTGCATTAAAGTCACCCAGAATTATTGTGCTGTGGTCTATGTGTTTCCTGAAATTAAGAAGGATTTGTATGATATACAGGGATGCACCATTTCTTGGGGCATAAATATGTATTATTGTTATGTCTTCCTGGTTTATAGTTCTCTTAAGCAGTATGAAATGTCCTTCTTTATCCCTTATGACTAATTTTCGCTTGAAGTTTACTTATCTGATATAAGGATGGAAACCCCCACTTTTTTACTGAGTCCATGTGCATGGTAGGTTTTTTCCCATCCTTTCACCTTTAGGCTGTGGATGTCTTTTTCTATGAGATGAGTCTCTTGCAGGCTGCATATTGTTGGGTCTTTCTTTTTAATCCATTCTGCTAGTCTATGTCTTTTGATTGATGAGTTTAGACCATTAACATTCAGGGTTATTATTGAGATATGATTTGTATTCCCAGTCATTTGGCTTATTTTTGGTTTTTAAGTTGGCTTGGTTTCTCCTTTGAGTGGTTTTTCTCTAAGGTAGTTCCTCCCTTTGCTGATCTACATTGGTGTTTTTCATTTCCTCCTCATGGAACATTTTGTTGAGAATATTCTGTAGTGCAGGTTTTCTATTTGTAAATTCTTTTAACTTTTGTTTATCATGGAATAATTTTATTTCATCTTCAAATCTGAAGGTTTGTTTTGCTGGGTATAGGATGCTTGGTTAACAACCATATTCTTTCAGAGCTTGAAATATGTTGTTCCAGGCCCTTCTAGCTTTCAGAGTCTGTGTTGAGAAGTCAACTGCTATCCGTATTTTTCTCCCCCTATATGTAATCTGATGCTTTTCTCCTGTGGCCTTCAAAATCTTATCTTTATTTTGAATGTTAGGCATTTTCATTATAATGTGTCTTGGTGTGGATCTGTTGTGATTTTTTGCATTTGGTGTTCTGTAAGCCTCTTGTATTTGATTTTCCATTTCATTCTTCAGGTTTGGAAAATTTTCTGATATTATTTCATTGAATAAGTTTTCATTCTTTGGTTTTTATCTCTGTGCCTTCCTCAATCCCAATAATTTTTAAATTTGGTCTTTTCATGATGTCCCATAGTTTTTGGAGATGCTGTTCATGATTGCTTATCATCTTCTTTTTTGGGCAACTTTATTTTCAAGATTAAATATTCTGTCTTCATTGTCTGAGGTTCTGTCTTCCAAGTGGTCTAGACTTTTGGTGATACTTCCCATTGAGTTTTTTATTTGGTTTATTGTTTCCTTCATTTCAAGAATTTCTGTTTGTTTATTTGTTTATTTTTTTGAGAATCTCCATCTCTGTGTTGAAATGATCTTTTGCTTCCTACAGTTGTTCTTTCAGCTTATTGGTATTATCATTCATTGCCTGAATTTGCTCTCTTATCTCTTCCTTTGCTTCATGAATTATCTTAATCATGTGTATTCTGAAGTCCTTTTCTGACATTCTTATAACATACTGTCATTGGATTCTAGTAATACAGAATCTAGATTATACACAATCTAGATTTGTTTAGATCATTTTCTTCCCTTGTTTTATGGTGTTCCTGTATCTTTTCCTGTAGCACTGCAAATCTGGGGTATTGCAGATTTCCCCCTATAGGCTTATAGTGGCCCTATAGGTTTCCAAAACCTTTTAATTAAGGGAAGATCAATATTAGCAGTGCCCAATTCAGACACTATGAAATCCTAGACCAAATAGCCCCTATGAGGACAATAACAAAATTGTCATAATAAACAGAATGAGTTCAAATATTATCTTCAGTAAAACAAACAGATATGAAATAAGTTCTGCAGTTTCTAATGGAGGACAAAGAAAATGCAAATGGTTGTAGAATGTGGGTGTTAATGGGATAAGTAAAGAATATACAGAAGTTCTAGATAATAGAAAGTGTGAGAGTGTAATCAAAAGAATTGGATGTTAGCATGCAAAAAAGGGAGAAAGAGACTCTGAGGGAACAGGTAAACAAAAGGAAAAGAGAGAAAAAAAGTAAAGAAATAAAAACAAAATTTTTCAATAAGGAGAAAAAAGAAAATCTACAGTATAACAGTCATATAATAATGAAGTTTCCTAGTCTTCAGTATCCTGATGCATGAGAGGTACCTGACAATGAGCTTCAAGTCTCCAGCAGGCATCTCAGAATGGGATTTTTCTCACCTGAAGATTCTTGCAATGGCTTCCAGGATTATCCAAGATGGCCATACTAGCTTTGAAATGTGTTGGCAAATGGGGAGCTGAAGTTCAGGGTGTGGACGTGGTCAGTTGGAGGTCCTAGTGGCGGGATCCAGTTTTTCAGGCAGGGTTCCTGGAGGTCGGGTGTGTTTGGTGTGGTTGTGCCATCCTGGAGGCCGGGTGCAATCAGTTGGTCTGGGGTCCCAGTGATAGTGTGCAGTCAGTTGGTCTGGGGGTCCTGGCAGCAGGGAGCAGTCAGTCAATATGAGGGACCCAGAGGCAGGGAGTGATCAGTCAGGCTGAGGGATCCTGGAGACAGGGCTCAGTCAGTCTGGCCAGGGGTCCTAAGGGACCTGGCTGTTTTCTCAAAATGGCATCAGCCATGTGTAATCAAACCTGCAGGTATGGTCACAGTGAACTTCCTGGCAACAGCAGGCAGCTGGCACTCCACTGGCAGTTAGTGATCAGTTTGCTGACTGTTGTTGGACAATCAGGAGGTGAACTTCGTGCGTTGGGTGATGGATAGGTGTAAGGCAGGGGATGGACAGGCAAGAGGGAGGAAAATGGTGGATGATAGGCACCTGACAGTGAGCAATCTGCACTCAAAAAGGTGTCAATATGCTGGCAGACTGCAGGTGATCACAGCAGTCAAATGGGGTAAACAACAGGGGATTGATAAGCAGTAAAAATTGCCTCACCAAGATACAGATATCCTCTGCTTGAAACCAGAGTTATGGAGTGACAAGGAATGCAGTCTCCCTCTATTTTGTCATCTTGGTTCCCCTCTCTATTGGGTTCTTAATTTTAGTTAGTACTTTTTTTCTGATTCGAAATTTTCTTTTCTAATGATCCCACTTCTATAGTAAAATTTTCAAACTCAGCATGCATTTTCATAACTAGATTAGTTATCATACTTTAATGCCTTTGTAACTTCCAAGTCTGTGTAATCTACATCTAGACTATTTTGATGCTTTGAACCCTTCCTGTTCTTGATTTTTTTTTCTCGGTCTTATTCTACACCAAGCAATTTTTTATTGACTGCCAAGCACTCTAGGTGAATGACTTATGAAATGCCTATGGGAAAAAATATACAGATTCCAGATGCTTTTACCTTCTTCCAAAGAAAATTTAATTATTTTATAGAGGGAAGTCAAAGTGGAAGAACAGATCAACTCAGTCAAATCAGGAACAGAGATTGCTTGAGACTGAGTTTGAACACTATTATTAAGATTGACCTGCCTGTGGTTTTTCCTCACACTTATGACACGGCCCATCAAGAGATTCCACTGTATCCTGAGCCAGAACAACAAACTATCAATACTCCATGCAACTTCTCCAGTTGCTTTTTGCTTATCTTTTACACCCTACTCAGCTTTTATTCTTTTTCTCTACAGAGCTAAAGAGTTAGAAAACACAGGAGAAAACCCAGTACAGAATATGTCTGTATTCTTCTCTCCTGAATCTTAACTGACTCAGTAGTTCTACAATGTCCTCAAAAGCATTTTAATTTCCTTACACTTCTTGTAGATTCAGCATAAATTTTAGTCTTCTACAAGTTGCTACATCTAGGCAAAAATGGAGTTTTTGATGTGGATTTAAAGATAACATAACACAGGTATTTTACCAAGCAAGGAGGTAGTCAACAAAATCAAAAGGTGATTCCAGAAAGAAACCTGTTTAGGGCTATCATATGTTGAATTTCATATCTGACTGTCAAACTTATGGAGCTACCTTCATGGTCAGTCATCAATGACATTCATTTAAACATGCTAGATATTTAAGATTAACCAAGCTATGTCACTCTCATCTCTCTAGATGAGTCTGAAATAAGACTTTACCCTAGAGACACTAGAGAGAGTTCCTCTAGAAAGTTATGAAGCATGGTAATTTTGTTGACCCCAACAGAGTAATGAAGAAATCTATATTCTACAAAAATCATAAGAGCTCGTAGCTCATAACCACCAAGTTCTTAGACAGCAAACTTTTTAAACACAGTCATATGGTTACTGATGTCTAACAAAATACATAGACATCATTTCAGAATCTGGGCATACAATTTTTTTAATTGGACCTATCCTTTGAAATAAGTTCTGCAGTTTCTAATGGAGGACAAAGAGAATGCAGACAGTTATAGAATGTGGGTGTTTGAAAATTTTGAAATTTTTGAAAACTGGAACCTGCCTATTTTTCATAATAATAAATAAGAATAAAATTAAGAAAGTATAACAGAAATTATTTATGTTCCATACTAAAAGGTCAATTATATATGAATTCAGTATACATTTATAGCAGAGTCTGGCTATTTAAAACAGCAGTCAACAGACAAATGTGGCTAATGAGTACTTGAAAGAAGTTATTACAAGCTGAGTTGTGCCATAAATGTGAAATACACATCAATTTTAAAGACTTAGTACGAAAAAAGAAAATGAAATAATTCAATAATTGTAATGAGTATCATAGAAAAAAAATAGAAACGGCAGCTACTGAGGGAAAAAGTGAAATGAGAATTACTGGTTACCTGATACAGATCTTCAGTTTTACAAGATAAAAAGAATTCTCAGAGACAGATAATGGTGATGGTTGCAAAACAACATGAAGTAATTTTATAATAACAAACACAATAATGGTTAAGTGAGTACATATTAAATGTATTTTTAAAAAACCAAAAACTCTTAATTGCCTAGGACAATAATAAGCATTTATTATCTCACAAAATTTTAACTTTAATTACATTTTAATTGTTCTACTGATACTGTAGAAAAGATATTCTGGATATATTTAAGTAAGATACATTACTAAATTGAATCCGTCTTTAAGATTATCTTTCAATGCACCCCATGAAATAAATCTTCCTCTAAGTACTGCTTTCATAGTGTCCCAGAGATTTTGATATGATGTGTCTTTGTTCTCGTTTACTTCTAAGAATTTTTTTATTTCCCTCCTGATGTCTTCTGTTATCCATTCATCATATAATAGTGTATTATTTGGTCTCCAGGTATTGGAGAAGTTTCTGTTTTTTATTCTGTCATTTACTTCTAATTTCAATCCATTATGATCTGATAGAGTACAAGGTAGTATCTCTATCTTCTTGTATTTACTAACAGTAGCTTTGTGGCATAAAATATGGTCTATTTTAGAGAAGGATCCATGGGCTGCTGAGAAGAAAGTGTATTCATTCTTTGTTGGATGGTATATTCTATATATGTCCGTTAAGTCTAAATTGCTGATTGTGTTGTTGAGATCTATAGTTTCTTTATTCAATTTTTGTTTGGACGATCTATCCAGTGGTGAGAGAGGTGTGTTAAAATCGCCTAGTATTATTGTGTTGTGGTCTATTTGATTTCTGGAATTGAGAAGGATTTGTTTGACATACGTGGATGAGCCAATGTTCGGGGCATAGATATTTATGATTGTTATGTCTTGCTGATTTATGCTTCCCTTAAGCAGCATGTAATGTCCTTCTTTATCCCTTCTGACTAGTTTTGGTTTGAAGTCCACATTATCTGAGATGAGGATGGATACTCCAGCTTTTTTGCTGTGTCCGTGTGCATGGTATGTTTGAGAAGTAGAAATCAACAAATAAACGAGTAAACACTACAGCTCAAAGCACTAGAAAAAGAAGAGCAGACCAATACCAAAAGTAGTAGAAGACAGGAAATAGTTAAAATCAGAGCCGAAATTAACGAAATCGAAACAAAAGAAACAATTGGAAAAATTAATAAAATAAATAGTTGGTTCTTTGAAAAAATAAATAAAATTGATAAACCCTTAGCCACACTAACAAAGAGAAAGAGGGAGAAAACTCAAATTACTAAAATTCGGAATGAACAAGGAAACATCACAACAGACACGAGTGAAATACAAAACATAATTAGAAGCTATTTCGAAAATCTATACTCCAACAAAACAGAAAACCTTGAAGACATCAACAAATTTCTAGAGACATATGAACTACCTAAACTGAACGAGGAGGACATACACAACTTAAATAAACCAATTTCAAGCAATGAAATAGAAGAGGTCATCAAAAGCCTACCAACAAAGAAAAGTTCAGGACCAGATGGGTTCTAGCCGAGTTCTACAAAACCTTTAAAGAAGAGCTCATTCCAATACTCCTCAAACTATTCCATGAAATAGAAGAGGAGGGAACCCTACCAAACTCGTTCTATGAAGCCAATATCACCCTGATACCTAAACCAGACAGAGACACATCAAGGAAAGAAAATTTCAGACCAATATCCTTAATGAACATCGATGCAAAAATTCTCAACAAAATTTTAGCAAATCGCATACAAATATATATTAAAAAGATAGTGCACCACGATCAAGTGGGTTTTATCCCAGGGATGCAAGGTTGGTTCAACATTCGGAAATCAATAAATGTCATTCACCATATCAACAGACTTAAAGTTAAGAATCACATGATTATTTCAATAGATGCAGAAAAAGCATTTGATAAAATACAGCATCCCTTCATGCTCAAAACACTAGAAAAAATTGGGGTAATGGGAACATTCCTAAACATTATAAAGGCCATCTATGCTAAGCCCATGGCTAATATCATTCTAAATGGTGAAAAACTGAAAGCGTTCCCCATAAAAACTGGAACAAGGCAGGGATGCCCTCTTTCACCGCTTCTATTCAACATCGTCCTTGAGACTCTAGCCAGAGCAATCAGACAAACCAAAGAAATTAAAGGGATACGAATAGGAAAAGAAGAACTCAAACTATCCCTGTTCACTGATGACATGATTATATATTTAGAGGAACCTGGAAATTCCACCAGAAAACTTTTAGAACTCATAAGTGAATTCAGTAAAGTAGCAGGTTACAAGATCAATGCTCATAAATCCAATGCATTTTTATACATAAGTGATGAATCTTCAGAAAGAGAAATTAGGAAAACTACCCCATTCACAATAGCATCGAAAAAAATAAAATACTTGGGAATCAATCTCACAAAAGAGGTGAAAGACCTCTACAATGAGAACTACAGAACACTAAAGAAAGAAATTCAAGAAAACCTTAGAAGATGGAAAGATCTCCCATGTTCCTGGATAGGCAGAATTAATATCGTCAAAATGGCTATACTACCTAAAGTTCTATACAGATTCAATGCAATTCCAATTAAAATCCCAATGATGTACCTCGCAGAAATAGAGCAAGCAATTATGAAATTCATCTGGAAGAATAAAAAACCTAGAATAGCTAAAGCAATCCTCAGTAGCAAGAGCGAAGCAGGGGGTATTGCAATACCAGATGTTCAACTCTACTACAAAGCAATAGTAACAAAAACGGCATGGTATTGGTACCAAAATAGACAGGTAGATCAATGGTACAGAATAGAGGACATGGACACAAACCCAAATAAATACAATTTTCTCATACTAGACAAAGGTTCCAACAATATGCAATGGAGAAAAGATAGCCTCTTCAACAAATGGTGCTGGGAAAACTGGAAAACTATATGCAATAGAATGAAACTAAACCCCTATCTCTCACCCTACACAAAACTCAATTCAAAATGGATCAAGGACCTCGGAATCAGACCAGAGACCCTGCATCTTATAGAAGAAAAAGTAGGTCCAAATCTTCAACTTGTTGGCTCAGGATCAGATTTCCTTAACAGGACTCTCATAGCACAAGAAATAAAAGCAAGAATAAACAACTGGGATAGATTCAAACTAAAAAGCTTTCTGTCAGCAAAGGAAACTATCAGAAATGTGAAGAGAGAGCCTACAGAGTGGGAGAATATCTTTGCCAACCATACCTCAGATAGAGCGCTAATTTCCAGAATCTATAAAGAACTCAAAAAACTCTACACGAAGAATACAAATAATCCAATCAACAAATGGGCTAAGGAAATGAACAGACACTTCACAGAAGAAGATGTACAAGTAATCACCAGATATATGAAAAAATGTTCAACATCCCTAGTAATAAGGGAAATGCAAATCAAAACTACCCTAAGATTTCATCTCACCCCAATTAGAATGGCGATTATCAAGAATACAAGCAACAATAGGTGTTGGCGAGGATGTGGTGAAAAAGGAACACTCATACATTGCTGGTGGGGTTGCAAATTAGTGCAACCACTCTGGAAAGCAGTGTGGAGATTCCTCAGAAAGCTTGGAATGGAAACACCATTTGACCCAGCTATCCCACTCCTTGGCCTATACCCAAAGGACTTAAAAGCAGCATACTACAGAGATACAGCCACATCAATGTTCATTGGTGCTCAATTCACCATAGCCAGATTGTGGAACCAACCTAGATGCCCTTCAGTTGATGAATGGATAAAGAAACTGTGGCATATTTATACAATGGAATATTACTCCACAATGAAGAATGATAAAATTATGGCATTTGTAGGCAAATGGTCGAAATTGGAGAATATCATGCTAAGTGAGATAAGCCAATCTCAAAAAACTAAAGGACGAATGATCTTGCTGATAAGCGGATGAGGACATATAATGGGGGGTGGGACGGGCTAGCATTAGGTTTAGGGTTAGGTTTAGAGTTAGGCTAAGGAGAGCAGTAAGAATGAAGGAAAGAAGGACTGTGTAGAGGGAAAAGAGGGGTGGGAGGGGTGGGAGGGGTGGGAGGGGTGGGGGGGAGGGGAAAAATATAATAAACATCATTACCCTATGTAAACGTAAAAAAAATAAATAAATAAATAAAAAAGAAATATTCTTATTGTGTAATCTATGAAATGTATTTTTATATTTAATAAATAAGTTATGATATTAAAAAAAAAGAAAAAAAAAGATGATCTTTCAAAAATACATGTTCAAAGTTTCCTACAGAGGATAAAAAATGTCCTTCCTGTGTATGAGTTTATTTCTGAGTGAAAAATATAAGGGTTGTATGTTTAGTTAAATATTTCCCAAGAATCAGATCAATAATATTAGTTTGGGGCTACAGAATTAGGGAGTGGAATAATGAATTTCAGAATTTATCAGATTCAGATGTAGCAAAAGTATAAAACATTTGAATACTCCATGTAAAAAGGAAGAGGGACAAATTAATAATGACAGAAACAGGAAAACCTTCATTTATATTAGTCCACATGGAAATAACTTTGATAGTTGCTATTATTTTATTTTATTTAAAATAATTTTATTTTAGACATGCAAGAAAATATATTTCAGGATCTACTAATTTAAAGAAAGCAACTGTACTCAGATAACAAAAGCAAAATCTTGTTACAGTTCAGCACACAGCATCTGAAGCAAACAGACTAGTCCCTGAATATAATTACTTTTTAAGGTAACCATGACCACAAAATATGTTTCTTACATGAAGATCTGTACATTATTTGAAAGTACTCAAATTATGTCTTGACGTGAACCATACATCCCAGGGACTTAATGTTTTTAATTATATGGTTCCACTGTGGGTATGTGGGAAAATTTGATAGAAAAAATGAATAATGGAGGGGGTGGTGTTATCCAAAATAACCACTGAGTAAATTGTGCTGCAGCTTTTATTTATGAGATATCCTTATTTTTAAGCCAGAGTGACTGCAAAATTAAAAAAAATAATAAATATATTTTGCTTACAATATATAAACATTTAGATATTGAGACAACATGATAATTTTTTATCTACATGAATAAGTTCAGTATTGATACATGCAAAGGCATATCACTGAGCAATATATAGTGCAGAAGACATTTCTAACATAGTTTTCTGGAAGTTCTTCAAGAGATTGATCAATATCATAATATAGCACAAATGTGATTCAATAAATGTGGCACTACAAAATTTAACTGAAAGTTTTAACTATTTTACATGAGTAAAAACTAATTTTAGTGTCTTGTGTCATTTAAACATACTCTTTTATGTGGTACACTAGAACATTCTAACTCAGTTTGCAAGAAAATCACACTATAGTTTTGCTTTGCTTGTTATTCCCCTTCAAAAATTGAAGACTGAACAACACTAAATTTTATGAAACTGCTTACTTAGACAGAGAATGTCATCCAAATTCTCTTTGATAAGCAATAATGAATGCTGTTTTCTCTTTTAAAATAATCACAGATGCCTCATTACATGTACCATGGACATGCTGAAGATGAACATTCACATGTCATTACTTTTCAGAAGAATAAAATATATCAAGATCATAAATAGAATGAAATAATATAGGAAAGATGAATGCAAACAAGAAAACACAAATTGTAATGGTACTGGTTCTGAAATATTCTATTATTGTTTTATAAGACTGTTACCAAATTGAGGATATATTTTTCATAAATATTTCAGTTCTCTATTTCCTCTTCAAAATTGTGCATAAATGATGAGTATTCACTTAGTGCACAGAGACATGCATATTGTGACTCCTATAGTAAAAAAGCTTGCTGAATTGCTTTAATAACATTTTTCTTGGATGTTTTCTTAACTTTCCCTCCCAAAATAAACTCATCCAAAATAAAATAATCCTTCCCAAAATGATAGATGATATCACGTTCACAACACTGTCAAGAAATTTACACATAAGTTAATTATTTCCAGGTTATGTAATTTATTTTTCTGATCCTCAATAGCACAGCAACAGGCAAACTGGAATATCTTTTGAAAATAATCTTCAGAGATCACCACTCAAGGAAACACATTTGAGTTTCCTTGATAAGTGGTTTGAAAAGGTTTTATGTGATCTTTTCCTTCTCTTTCTATGACAATGGGAAATACCATTTCAGTAGTCTACATTTGACCTGACAACTGAAAAACAGCATACACTACATGGCAGCTGTTGGCCATGGACATGGTGGAGCTTAGCAAGGGTGACTGAGGGGAAGCCGTGGAAATGTGATAAGATAAAGAAACCATGCTGCTGTGGTGAGACAGAATTCAAGAGATGGAACATCTGGCAGAGTGCATTGAACAAAAATGAAGATGGGTTTATATGAGAAAATATATATAATTAGAAAAACTGAAAGAAGTTAGAAAGATGGACAGCACATTAGGGCTTTAGAACATAATGCCAAGCATTTTGGGTGTCATAGGTGTTTAATTTTTACAAGAAGTTTCTTGGATTTTCACACCATTTTAAAATAAAAAGAGAGCTCTATAAATGTATTTCTTAGTGTGGCTGAGTCTCTTCATCCCTATCTCCAGCACATACACACAAACAATTATAAACTCTGGACAAAGGACAACAAAAGGAATCCTGCCTGAAAACACTAAAGGACTAAGTCAGGACAGAGAATAGAGGTCCATTTAACACTTTGAAAAAGACAATGTCAAGGCACTGGAAAGGGCACAGGTTTTCCTTCCTCTTTTTGTTTGAGGAGAGACCACAGGGTGGATGGGGGTAAAAACATCTTTAAAGAAACCTATAGCCTTGGTTCATGAAGATCCAGAAAACAGAGAGTTAATCCCCAGATCATGGAAAGTGAGAGGTAATGCCAGAAAGAAGAAAATCTGAGAGTGGGAACCCTGATTTTGTGGCTACCTTCTGCCCACATCTCTGTCTAAAGTCTAAAGGAGACATTTGTGGGCAAATTGGGAACAAATTAAAGCTAACAGAACTGAGATCTGAAGATCCATGGGGAGGAAGTTTCTGATGACTGACCTAATGACAACTTTAGGAATCTAAACTGATGAGGCTAAGTCATGAACAAAACATGGAAAATGTGTCTGTGCATGTTTTGGCAATGCGTATAAAACAGGTGATACAGGGAACTGGAAATTGCCTTATAAAAACAAATTAAAAGTGAGAAATAACTCAAAATGATATTAAATAAAAATCATATCTCAATAATAACATTGATGTTAATGCTATAACTCATCAATCAAAAGACATAGTTTGTAAGATTGGATTAAAAAGGAAGACCCAACAATATGTTATCTCCAAAAGACTCTCCTCATGGGCAAAGACAATCATGAGTTAAGGTATAAGAAATGAAAACAAATATCATTCATGTGGAACTCATATACAAGGAGACTTTAATATTCTTATATCAGATAGAGTGGACTTGAAGTCAAAGTTAATCAAAAGGAACAAATAATGTCATATCATAATGCTTAAGGGAATTATTCATCAGGAAGACATAACAATTATAAATATCCATGCCCCCCAAAATGGAGCATCTACATATATCAAATCTTTCTCAAATTCAAGAGTCAAATAAACCAAAACACAGTAATACTGGGTGATTTTAATATATCCCTAACAAATTATAGATCCTCCAACCAAAAACTAAATAAAGAAGGTTTAGAAATATACAATAAAATTAATAATTCAGACATAACTGACATATAGAAAATTTCAATCATTAGTGACTGAATACAATTTTTTCTTAATAATTCACTGAAATAGATCATATTTTAAACCACAAAGCAACTCTGTGTAAATGCAAACTATAGCATTAAAACCTTGGACTATATCAAACCATAAAAGAAGTGAATGAGAAATCAATGATAAAATAAATAAGAGTGATTACTCTAGCAACTGGACAGTAAATACTACACTATTGAATAACTAATGGATAGCTGAATCAGAGACAAAATTTAAAAAAATTTATCTCTATGTAGAGGTAAATGAGAATACTGACACAGCATATCATAATTACTGGGATACTGTTAAGGGACTTCTAAGAGGTAGGATTACTGCATCGAATTCATTTGATAAAAGAATAGAAAATTACAACTAAATAACCTAAAATTACTTCTCAAAGCCGAAGAAAAGAACACATATATACCAAAACAGTAGAAGACAGAAAATAATTAAAATCAGTACCAAAATCTATGATGTTGAAATAGAAAATTCAAAATGTCAATGAAAAAAAAGTTGCTTCTTTGAAAAATTAATAAAATTAGTAAACACTTAGCCAAGCTAATGAAGAAAACAGAGAGAAAATTCAAATTACCAAAATTTATGATAAAAATGAAATATTACCACAGACACTATTGAAATGCAAGTGAGAGAAACTATTGTGAAAATCTATAATTTAATAAAATAGAAAATCACAAAGATCAACAAATTTCTAGAGAAATATCACCTACACAAATTAATGTAGGACACAGAATATTAAAACACACCAATTTCAAACAATGAAATAGAAGATGCCATCAAAATTCCACCAAAAAAAAGATACCAAATATAGTCTCAGTCAAGTCCTTCCAGACATTCAAAGTAGATTTTATCCCAATATATTTCAAATTATTCCATGAACCAGAAAATGGGGAAACACTTCAGAACTTATTCTATGATCCTAGTTTCACCCTGATACCAAAACAAGACAAAGATTCATCAAGGAAAGAAAACTTCTGACTAAAATCCCTGATGAATATAGATGCAAAAATTCTAAAGAAAATACTGGCAAATTCCATACAAAATCATATTAAGAAGGATAGAGTATCATGATCAAGTGAGTTTCATGCCAGGAATGCAAGGATGGTCCAACATACTTAAATCAATAAAAATAATTTATTGCATCAATAGATTAAACACAATAACCACATGATTATCACAATAGACAAAGCTTTTGACAAAATTATTCATGCTTTATAAACTAAAAAAATTAGGGTAGTTCAACCATTCCTTAATATTGTAAATGCTATATAGGCTAAACCCAAGGCCAATATCATTCTAAATGGATAAAATTTAAAATTTTTCCTGCAGAAACTGAAATGAGAGAGGGAAGTTTTTTTTTTGCCAGCTTTTATTCAACTTAGTACTTACAAACCTCACTGAGACAATTTAACAAAAGAAAGAAATTAAAGTGATATGAATAGGAAAAGATGATCTTAAATTATCTCTCTTTGCCAATGACATGATTCAATATATAGAAGACCCAAGAACCCCATAAAAAGGCTTCTAGAATTCATTAACAGATTATGCAAATTAACTGATTATAAAGTAAATACCCATAAACCAATTGTGTTCCTATATATCACTGATGAATCAGCTGAAATGAAATTAGGAAACTCTCCCATTCATAATAGGCTCAAAAAATTATCAGGTATCAATCTAACAAGAGGTGAATGACCTCTACAATGAAAACTACAGAACATTAAAAATAGTAATTGAAGAAAACCTCAGCAGTTGGAAAGTTCTCCCATGTTCTTGGATAGGCAGAATTAATATGTCAAAATGGCCATACTACCACAAGCATTATAGAGATTTAATTGAATTTCTATAAAAATTCCAATTATTTTCTTCACAGAAATAGAAAAGTCACTCATGAAATGTATTTGGAAAACAAGTGGACCTGAATAACTAAAGCAATCTTTATTAGAAAAGTGAAGCAAGAGGCAACACAATATTATGCCTTAAGTTATACTACAGAGTTATAGTAACAAAAACAGCAAGCTATTGACACCAAAACAGACATGAAGACAAACAGGACAGAAAACAGAAAAACAAACCTCTGTATATGCAGTTAATTCATTCTAGAAAAAAGGTGCCACAAACACATGATTCTTATTCTTCAGCCTGCACAAAATTTAACTCACTTTAGGTCAAGAACCTAGATATTAGAAGAGATTGTTTACCTCGTATAAAAAAATAGAGGACAAATTGTCCACCATTTTAGCTTAGAAATTGACATCCTTAACAAGATTTCTAAAGCACAAAAGGTAAAATAAAGAATCAATAAATGCATGACATCAACAAATATTCCCCACAGAAAAGAAAATAAGAATGTGATCAGAATGCCTACAAAGTGGGAGAAATCTTTTCCAAATTTTCTTCAGGAGAGCATTATACTCTAGGACATATAAAGAACTCAAAAAACTTACACACACACACACACACACACACATACATACAATAGCCCAAACATTAATCAGGCAAAGGAATTTAGCAGGCACTTCACAGAAGAAATACAAATTGTCCCAAACATATGAAAAAATGTTCAATATCTGTAGAATTTAAAGAAATGCAAATCAAAATTACAATAAGATTACCTCCAACTCCAGTCAGAATGGCAAATATCAAGAACACAGGTAATAATGTTGGTGAGAATGTGGGGGATAATGCTCACTCATACATTGCTGGTGGTACTGCAAATTGGTGCCACCACTCTGGAAAGTAGCATGGAGATTCCTCAAAAAACTTGGAATAGATTGCCCATTTGACCCAGTTATCCTACTCCTCAGGATATATACAAATGATTTAAAATTATTATTCTAGAGTGATGCAGCCACATCAATTCTTATTAGGAGCTCACTTTGAAGAGCATAGCTATGGATCCACACTATGCGCCCCATGACAGATGAATGGATAAAGAAAATGTGGTATATATAAACAATAAAATATTACTCTGTCATAAAGAAGAATGAAATTATGGCATTTGCCAGTAAATGGGTGCAACTAGAGACTATCATGCTAAGTGAAATATGCCAGTCCCCCCCCCAAAAAAAAAAAACAAAAAACAAAAAACAAAGGTCAAATATTCTCTTTGATATGTGATTGCTAATGCATAATAAGTGGTGGGAAGGGAATAACAAGTTTATTGTATTAGACAAAGAGGAATGAAGGTAAGGAAGTGGCATGGGGATAGGACATTCAAATGAATTGGACATAACTTTCTTATGTTCATCTATGAATATACTACCAGTGAAATTCCACATTTTGCTCAACAACAAGAATGGGATCCTAATTAGAAAAAGATATATCCCATGCATCTATAATATCTCAAAGTACAGTGTATATATACATATATATATGTATATATACACACATATATCTCACATTTTCTTTATCATTCTTCTGTTGAATGGCATCTAGGTTGTTTCCATAGTTTAGCTATTCTGAATTGAGCTGTTATAAACATTAATATGGATGTGTCACTGCAGTATATTGATTTTAAGTCCTTTGGGTATAAATCAAGGAGTGGGATAACTGTTTAAATTCTAAGCTTTCTGAAGAATATTCAAACTACTTTCCATATTGGTTGCACCAATTTGCATTTCCACCAGCATTAAATGAGTGTACCTTTCTCCCCCACATCCTCACCAACATTTATTGTGGCTTATATTATTGATGATTTCCATTCTGATTGGAGTGAGATGACATCTTACTTTTCTGATTGGCATTTCCCTAATTGTAGAGATGTTGAACATTTTTCGTGTATTTCTTGATCAATTGTATATCTTATTCTGTGAGATGTCTGTTCATTTCCTTAGCCCATCTATTGATTGGATTATTCATGTGTGTGTGTGTGTGTGTGTGTGTGTGTGTGTGTGTGTGTGTGTGTTTTGAGTTATTTATATATCCTAGAAACTGAAGCTTTATCTGAGATGCAAGTGGTAAAGATTTTCTTCCAATCTGTAGCTCTCACTTCACATTATTGGATTTTGTCTTGGGCTGAAAAGAAACTTTTTAGTTTAAATCCATTCCATCTATTAATTCTTGATTTATTTATTTATTTGTTTATTTATTTATTTATTTTTATTTTTTGGTGCTAGGGATTAAACCCAGGGACTTGCGCTTGTGAGACAAGTGCTCTACCAACTGAGCTATCTCCCCAGCCCCGATTCTTGATTTAAATTCTTGTGCTTTAGGGGTCTTGGTAAGGAAGTCAGGTCCTAGGCTGACATGGTGAAGATTCAGGCCTAAATTTTCTTCTAGTTGTCATAGGGTCTCTGTTCTAGTGTCTAAGTCTTTTACCCACAGTGAGCTGAGTTTCATGCCAGGTGGGAGATAAGGGTTTAATTTCATTTTGTTACATGAGATTTTCCATTTTCCCTGCACTGTTTGTTGAATAAGCTATCTTTTCTCCAGTGGATATTTTAGGCACCTTTGTCTCATATGACATACCTGTATTTATGTGGATTTGTCTCTGTGTCTTTTTTTCTGTTCCATTGTTCTACATGTCTGTTTTGTTGCCAACTCTATGCTATTTTTATTAATATAACTCTGTAGTATATTTGAGGTCTGGTATTGTGATGCCACCTACCTCACTTTTCTTGTTAAGGAGTGATTTGGATATTCTGGGTCTCTTATTTTTTCCAAATGAATTTCATATTCCTTACTCTAATTCTATGAAGAATGTCTTTGGGATTTTAATAGGAATTGTGTCAACTTTGTATAATGCTTTAGGTGACATCTTCAGGGGCAGCATCTGTGACAGAGTCTTGTGGTGGCTGTGTGAGCAGTTGCATCACCCAGGAAAATACCTCTAGGCATCTGCCATAAAAAAAAATTTAAATTGTGACTAGTAGCATATGTTTCTAGTCATCAAGTCATAGCTAGGTTAAATCCCCTGGAACAAAAATATAAATTTTTCATATGACTCTAGAGAGTAATATCTTACATAGTACTTACTATATGTGTGTGCATTTAATTCATTCACTGCATAAACAGATTTAAGTATAAATTTACATGATTATCTCAACAGAAGCATAAAAGTCTTCTGAAAACATCCAGCAACCATTCATCTTTAAAACTCTAGAGAAACTAGTGACAGAAGGAAATTTCTTCAACATTATAAAAACTGAATATGAGAAACCCAATGCTAACATTATAGTGAATGCAGAAAATTAAAGCATTTTCTCTAAAAAAAACAAGAAGAAAACAAGGATATAAACTTTCATGACTCGTATTCAACTAGAAATTCAAGTCAAAGCAATCAGGGAAGAGAAGAAATCTAATGACATGAACATAGAAAAAAATAATTCACTTGTCTCTGTTTGATGATGGCATGAACCTTAACTTAGCAGATTTAAATGCTACATTAGCAAATTTGTAGAGATGATAAATTTACTAAAGAATCTGGATATAAGAACAACATACATAAATCAATAGAATTATTACATTGTGAGATTTAACCTGTTACAAAAGAAATTGGGAAAAATATCTCAATCAGAGTACCCTAAAAAATATTTGGGAAAAAATCTGAATTATGAGGTGAAAGACATCAATAATGAAAACCACAGAGCACTGAATTTTAAAAAAATGGAAGTACATCTTAGAAGGTGGAAATGCTTCCCACATCCTTGAATAAACACAATTAATATTATCAAAATTGCCATATTATCTACAGCAGTAAATAGACTCAATACAATCCAAATCAATATATCAATGGCATTCTTTACAAGATACACTGACAAAAATAGAGTGCTAAAATTCATTTGGACAATTAAGAGACATAGAATATCGAAAGCACACTGAATGAATAAAAGGATGCTGAAAGTATCACAATATGAGATAACCAATTATTTTGTAGAGCTTTTGTATACAAACTGCATTACCAAAACAGACCTTAATACCAATGGAATAGAAAATACAGAAAAATTCACATAGATACAGTGACCTCATATGTGACAAAGATGCCAAAAACATATGTTGGAGCAAGGGGAGATTTTTTAACAAATGATGCTATGAAAATTAGATATCCATATTTAGAAAAAATAAAACATGATCCCTATATCTCACCCTGCTCCAAAGACAATTCCAGTGGATCAAAGACTTAGGAATTAAACCAGAAACTCTAGAAGTGCCTAAAGAAAATGTAGGTCCAACACTCCAACATATAAAAGCATCAACTGCCTTAATAAGACTTCTAAAGCATAAGAAAAACAGAACAAGAATCAATAAGTGGAATGAAATCAATTTCAAAACTTTTGCCCAAAAAAGGAAACAACAATGTGAATAGTCTACCAATGTGATAAAATCTTTTTCACCTGCTCCTAATGATAAGAAATTAATATACAGAATATAAAACAACTAAAAAATATGAACCACCTGAATTACTAAATGGGCCAAAAATCTACACATACATTGCTTAAAATAAGAAACAAAATGGTCAAAATATATATTAAAAAATATTCAACATGTTAGAAATCCATGAAATGCAAGTAAAACTATGTGGAGGAGAGTCTATTATTATTGTATCCTTACAACTTGTAATAGGGCTTCCTATAATTCAGTGTACTTTGTAAGCAGTAGCAAGTGCAACAAGAGACTTCTAGGTGGCTTTTTTTCTAGCCACATAATTGATGCATCACAGTCATCAAACTATTAATAAGCTGGACATGCATTTCCAATTTAGCTTTAGAACAAGTGAAGAATATGCTGAGTTTCTACAGGTGCCATGTTAAAGGTGTGTATGTATTGAAATACACTGTGGATAGCAGGAGGTTACTTCAAGCACCCATCTCCCTTCCTGTGATAATTACCAAATTGCTCTATTTGCCAGAAATGGGTTTTGTTCCTCGACATGTGGGGACAGAAAATAGACTGAAAACCTCCATTCTACTGGCCATTTTATTTTTTTACAAAAATTATCAGCATAGGAATTAGGAATCCACAAAGTGAGAAGAAATAAGCACTTCTAATGTACCCAATCTCATATTTTAATATAATGACACAAGTGTTCATATATAGACTTTCATTCTATTGATGTTACACTTAAAAGTGTCATAAAATGTACTGGGCACACTGTTATTGGAAGTACATCAAAACTCTGATGAATTCTGACTATCAGCATATAAGATTTCCCATTAGTTTAATATTTAACTGTGTTAAGAGAATACTTCATTTATTTTCAATCATATACAGGTATTGCATACCACTTCCCAATCCAGTAACCAGTATCTTTAATATGAGATATGATTACCGAATATAACATGGTATCCTGGATGTGATTCTGGGACAAAAGTGGTTGGTAGTAAAAAAACAGTGAAATTTGAATAAAATGTGGAGTTTAGTAAATAGTAATTTACCAATATCAGTTCCTTAGTTGTACAAAATGTTTTAAAGTAACATTCTACTAGTATTAGAAATAGCTAGGTATATGGTAAAATCACTGTATTTACCTTGTAATTTCTCTGCTAATCTAAAATTAAAAAGTTTATTTAAAAAGAAAGTCAATGGGAAGCATGAAATTAAGAAAGGGAGACTGAATATGAAGGGTTTTATAGGTATAACAGATATTCCAATAACCCTGAGCAGATGAGATGGGACAAAAGGCAACATGATTGAAAAGAAGAGTGTAAGTGTAGACAAATTTTTATGATTGTTATTCAGAATATGGGGGTGTTTTAGGTTTACAGCATTTTTTCTATTATGTAGAAGAGATCTGCTACTTGCTTAGAGTAAGACAGTGCAATATGCAAAACTGAGGGTCCACTAGAGGTTGATGACCATGGATTTAGAGATCCCATTAGTCTTCCTTCTCACTCCCTCCAGCAAAAATGAATTCTAGAATTAACTTTCTTAATTCCCATCTAAGATGAAGGGTAGGTTATACATGGAAACAAACTCTTAATATTTGTGAAGAATATTTATTTTTACCCAACTGTTTTCCATCCATTCCTAACCTCACCCTTGTTCTTCAAACATAAAGTTTATGATTCTGATTTCTATATTGAAAAATAGACCTCACTGGGGAAAAAATCTAATTTTAGATACATAATGAATACAGCATCTATGTAAACTTGAATTCTAAGTATTATGAAAAATAATTTTTCCCACCCATTTTCCACTATCCTTACTGCATGGTAAGGGTTGGGGACAGAGCTCATTGGTAGAGCACTTACTTAGTATGCTGGAGACCCTGGGTTTGATAATCCCCCCAAAAAGTTATCACATGGTAGTAAATCATTCTTTCCCTCCCAATCAGAACAAGTGTAATTCAGAATTCATTTAAGTACAAATCTTTTATAATAGTTGATAGCCAAAGAAAACTTTTGACCAGAAAATCAAGTGACAATCTGTATTTTAAAAAGTTTTAAGCAGTGATGTACAAAAATATGATAATCACAGACATGTACCAAAATCAAGTTGGTTACACTTTGTTAATGTGCTCAGAGTTTATATAGAATATAGTAATTATGCACTTTAGAATATCTAATTAAAACAGAATCTTCTGTGAATAAAAAAAAACATGGTACAATATATGGAAAGGAGATAAATGACTGTATAAACCTCAGAAGTCATCCTCAATTGTTCCTCCCTCAGAGACAAAGTTCAGCTGCGTACCAGATCTTCTCTATTTTCTCTCAGCATGACCTTGAGGGTCTGTGTTCTACTTTCTATTTTCATATCATGGTCACATCATACCTAATTTGGAATAAATTCCTAGTTCATCTACATGCTTCTTATCCATCTTTCCCTATAGTTCATTGTCTCTACTTTTCCTGAAGCTATTATTTGAAAGAAAATTGTGACAATGACAGTCCTTGTTTAAATAAACACTTTTTATTACATGAGGTGTTCAGACTCCTTGAATGGATATCTCATGCTTTTTATAATCTGGTTCATCCTATCTTTTCAAATTCAATTTTTAAAATAAATTATTACCTATTGACCCTTCTTATCTGTCACAATTTCCCTAACATAACATACACATTCCTATCTCTGAGATTATTGCATGAAATTTCCTTTGCTTAGAATTCTCTTTGTTCATATGCTCATTTTCAAATTGACAAATTCCTATCCTTCTTTCAAGGACCATCTGAAGTGCTCTGAAGACTTAATGATTTGCAGAACACATATTTGTTGCCCACTTTATTCATTACAACACTTTATATGTATCCCTAGTAGAGAAATCTAGTCACCCAAAAGACATAATATGCAATCATCTGAACTTATGTGAAAGAACAATGTGCACCAGGAAAAGTTGTACTTTCAATAACAAGTGCTAGGACAATTTCTACATTCAAGAAGATGTTTGTAAGGCATAAAACTGACAAAGTTTCTTTATGTAGAATATAAAGAATTCCTATAAATCAGTAAGGAAAAGGTACAAAAACCAGTAGGAAATAGACAACAGGCTTGGGCAATTAATCTACAAAAGAGGATACCTAAATGGCCAACAAACATATTTAAAAGTGTTGAACTTAGACAATGAAATGCAAAATAAAATCCCAATGAGAACACTATTTTATCAGAAAAGTTAAAATTAAAAAAGAAAAAGAAAGTCTCAAAAATGGGCAGGAAGACCAATCAGAACTATCATACATTGTTGTTTGAAGTATAAATTAGTAAAACTACTTTGGAAAACTGTTTCTATATTTTCTAGGAAGGCTGAATATATATACAATATGATTCAATAATTCGACTCCTAGATATGAAGTGCTTACATATGTTAAGCAAAAAACATCACAGAAATGGTTTAGCACTATCTGATAATAGTAAAAACTGAATAGAAGCAAAATGGTCATCAACAGAAATGAAAAAGTGCAATACACTAAAAAATATAATATACTTATTAAGTAAAACAGCATGCAACAAACACAAATGAAATATCAATATATGCAACAACATAAATAAAACTCACAAACTTAACACAGCAAAAGGAGCCAAATACAAAAAATACATACTGTACACTTTCATAAATATCAAGATCCAAAGCATATAATACATATTTGTGTGTACATACATTCAAAGTATGTAAATATAAACATTTCCATGTCTATGTAAATTTTTGAAAATATATTTCTATACTAAATTGCACAAAGTTCAGTGGTTTAAATAAGAATAATGAAAAAAGAATTATTAAACATTTTAAAGGTAATTAAGAATGTGTACTTATGAGAATAAGATAGGTCTAGGAATTAAAACATACTATAAAATAATATGGTCAAAACAGTGTGATGCATGCAGGTAAAACTTATCTTTGGTATAAAACAGAAAGGCATTATGGATACAGGTGAGGGTTATTAAATGAAAAGAAAGGTAACAGAAGGGGATTTCTGAGATTTGTAAAATTTTATTCAAGTGAATACTACTCGTACAGGTATGTTATCACTGCAGATACTCATTGTAGGGTGATGGTTTGGGTACTTCTCTGGATAATCCATATATATTAAAAAATGTTCATTGTATTCAGTACAGTATATCTAAGAAGATATATGTGCTTCAAAACCTATATCAATAAAATTGACCAAAAATAAAAGATAACACAGCTTAAATCCCATTCCAATAGCATGCATTTTAAGGATTCCAATAAACCCTTAAGAATGGAAAATGATAAAACCCAGAACATTTACATAATATTATATTAAGGGATGGTATTTTAGTTCATTGACAGAGCTTGCCTAGCTTGTTCAAATTTTGGGGTTCAATTCCCATCACTGCCAAAAAATTAAAAGGTTTACATTCAGATAATAGAAAAAGCAGATCTGATGATGCAGGTAGGATACCAAAAACTTACTAAGAAAGCTCTATGAGACCTCTAGTTTAATTGTTGATCAACTGTTGGACTGTTTATCTGCAAATTTTCCAGATATCCATCAGGAATTCTGATACCTGTAAGTAGGGATAACCATTTCTCTAAATCCTACAAAAAGAAACAAATGTAATAAAACTCAAAATAGACAGTGCATTTAACTTTTGATTCATGTACTTCAGAATATTATTTTGTAGCAAAAATTAGCTGAAGCTAACTGCAGTTACAAAGTTACCTACATTGATTATATATAATATATTGAAGGCAAAATATTTACTAGTGAAAGCAAACATATATGATGCAGTTTTACAGAAATGATATAAGACAAATTGGACTCAGTTATTTTGGGGCTATTCCATTAGTAAAATTATCTTCAATTTACTTTGAAATTTTTACACCATATGGTAGGAACAGGCAGATAAAACAACATGTGATCAATATAAATAATTAAACAAGTAGATATTATTATTTTAAATACAATATGTGAATGTAAATTAAAACATTTTCTTTTGGCTGTTAATAGAAGTAAAAGTTGTTCTATTTCATTTAACTATAGAATGTGAGCTCAAATAAACTTCAAGGAGAAATTTACCTTTATCATCACATCAAGAAATGCAAATTCTATAAAAAGAAATCATTTTATAATAAAAATTTGAAATACAAGAGATAAAAAAGGAACTGAGTAAATATTACTGAGAGATAAAAGACTTAAACACAGATATATACAATATTCCAGTTAGACTAAAAAATGCAACAATAGAGGTGATCACCATATTAATTTTAATATTTTATAAAATCCATATCAAATACCAAGATTATTTTTGCCAAAAACAATGAAATGCCTAAAACTCATCTAGAACAATAAACAAAAAAAATCCAAAAGTATTCTTGAATAAGATTACATGCTCTTCAACTTACCATAGGGTTATGTCCTGCTAAACCAATTCTAATTTGAAAATATTAAGTTGGTAATACCCTGAAATATACCTAACTCACTGAATATGACAGTTTAGCAACACAGAACTCTGTGGAGTACTGTAGTTTAGTCCTGTGACTTCCTGGCTAACTGGGAGCTGTGATACCACATCACAAAATAGTATCATAGTGCATATTGCCAGTCTGGGAAAAGATCAAAATTCTTAATGTGAAGTATGGGTTCTAATATATGTGTTTTGATTTTTCAGCATTGTAAATTGAAATCATCAGTTAGGCCATGATGAATCAGAAATAGATCATGTGTATATGTCCAAAGGGAGGAATAAAAAATAGTTTGTTCTAGATACTAAAATGAAGTAAGCTAAATATATATATATATTATATATAAATATATAAAACTTATAAATATATAAAACTTACTTATATGAAATAAGCTAAATATGTATATATTATATACATATAATACATATATATATAAAAATCTATAGCATGTCACATCTTGGGGGTAAATCTATAATTCAATGAAAGAATTAGACAATACACATGTAGACCCAAATTCCAAAATCTTTTAAATGTGTAATAAAATAACATATATTATAAAGAAAAATAAGAACAATTTTATTGTTATTTTGATATATCTATATAATTACACAAATATCTCAAGATTTGAAAGTGTTAATTTATTACAGAGAACACTGATATTGTTTTCCTTAATGCACTCAGAAACAATCTATTAACAATAAAAATATAATCAGCCAGCAGGACAGACACTCTAATCTTCATTGTCTCTACAGCTACAAGAAAAGAAACAAACTTCTGTTTTTCAAGATTTCATTTATTGCAGAAAAATATTAATATACATTACATAGTGAAAAGATAAAAGTCATAATTTCTGTCTTCAAAGTTATAATATCCTATTGGTAAAAAAGAAAATGTGTTGCATAACTTACATAGAGAAATAATTTACTGCATACAGTAGGGTTTTCTAGGTGCCATGAACCACAAAGGAAATGATTCTGAAACATATAAAGCAAGGGGAAAAAAGCTGGTGTCTATTTTATTTTTCTCTCTTAAAATCTGATTTTGAAGTGTCCAAATGAATCCCAAAGAGATATTACTGAAATCACATTTTCTGAAAAGAAGACTTTGCTAATGCCTTCTAGAATGATGTCAGTCTAGATTTCTTGAATTAAAATAAAATCACTTTTCCTCAACAAGGAACCAAAAATGAATATTCTGTATTCTGTAGAATATAGAATACTATGATTAATGTGTATTTGCCTTGGAATAGTAATTAGGAAAAAAAATATTAAGAAAGCAACTTGGGCTGGGGAGATAGCTCAGTAGGTAGAGTGCCTGCCTTGCAAGCATGAGGCCCTGGGTTTGATCCCCAGCACTGCACACACACACACACACACAAAGCAACTCACTGATATAATTATAACAATGCTCTTCATGAAAATTTTCAAATTGCATTATTTGCTTGATACATATGATATATATGTATACATATATAAATTTGTGTGTGTTTATTTATATATAAAAGCACACATATAAGTGTATATTTATATATTTTTAAAGTGTTACCTTCTTTGAGATCTATCTATATTTATGATTTCTGAGACAAACAGCTGTGGTGACTGGATTTCATCAGATGACTTCCCAGATGCTTGGTGACTCTCAATATGTGATGCCATTTTTAGATATTTGTGAACAATATCTGTATTGGAAAATGAGACAATTTTAATATAATAAATATTTTATCCTATTATGCAATTATAATTGCACATAAAATATAGATAACCAACATACAAAAATCAGAGCATAATAGTTTTATACTCAGGTGCATATGTGTGCAGTTAAGAGATCAAAACATTAACTCAAATGTCTTCAAATAGGAAGTACTAAAAATCCTTTTATACTCTTGGATTATGAAACATTATGAAAGAACTTGCATTCAAGTCATTATCCAGAGATGAATAAAAATTATAACCTGGAAATATGCACTTAAACTTTTAATGAATATTAGTTATTTAAATATAGTACTTTAAAAATTGAACTCAATTGTTTCTTACCAAATCAATATTAAAATTTACCCTATTTCTGTATTTGCCTCGGTAACTTAATACTAAAATATTCCAATTCACATTTATAAGCAGTTGCAAATGATAATGAAATACACTTCTATTATAAAGAGATTCTGTAGAAATTTTATGTTGACATTCAGACAAAAAATTAACTTGGGAGCAACAATCATTGTATTGGTGATTGATTCCTAATCTCTTAAAATTTGATATCAGATACATCTACAGACACAAATTTTTTGTCACACTTAAATAATGTTAAAGAATTTAAACATGCCTTATATTTCTAGCAACATTTGAAATTTTTCCTACCTCAATGACATGTACATCAATATATAAATCTTAAATATGGAAAGGTGGTTGCAAGAATGTATAAACAATACCCAGGAAGCAAATTTAACGAAGAGAGAACTGAAAGTCAAGAGCTCCTAACCATAGACAGAGTGTCACTTTCTTGGTAGGGGTTGTTGATACTGGCAGCAAAGGGCTTGGGTTTAGGTGTGCAGTGGGATAAAATGTGCTTTGGGTGTCTAAACTGCAACTGAGACCTCACAGAAACACCTGTCTCTTGCAAAAGAATTATGAAGTAAATTTGGTAGTCTCAGACTATGAATAAAAGCTTGACTACTACCTGACACAACCAAGTATTATGTAATAACAAACAAGTATGATTCAAATACAACTGCTCATTGGTAGTTTTGATCCCATCAAGAAAAGTGAAAACAATGCAGACTTGTGTCAGAAATTTACTAATCTGTCAGTGGTGTAAGAGGTTTCTTTCCTGAATAAGGTAGTAGTTTTTGAGAACCAGAAGAACACTTACTTACTCAATTTTGTGCCATTCACTACATAATAGATACAGATCCAGTAAATTTAAATTTTATCTCATTTCCTAAAACTTTCAACATTGCTTTCTTAAATCTAGACCAAGAGTCCAGTACAAGAATAGATTTTTTTTTTTTATGGTTCCTGAACTAAACATGTTTTTGGTTGTATATTTTTGTTTTGTTTTGTTTTTGCATTTTAAATGTTACTAATCAAAGAAAAGAATATGCAACAGAGACTATAGTTCACAAAACCTAAAAATGTTTAGACAATCAACTAACAGTCAGCCAAGCCCTGACCTGTAGTGTTTTCTGATTTCCTTCAGCAACAGTCCTCCATAGCAGACTTCACCTTACCAACATGACACTGAATGTGTAGCAATGGGAAGAACATGCAGTAGCACACCATTACATGGTACTTTGTAATAAATATACCACAGAAGTAATTCTTACTGCATAGATAACAATAGTAGAAAGCACTAGAACAATCAGAAATAATGACTCTTGCATATTCATTACTTTTGTTTCTGAATTTGCCTTAATTTTAAGTTTATATGATTAAAAATTAATAATAGCCATGTTTAAGAGGCAAAATTGCTGAAAATTTAAGAATCATCTCTCAGTGTGAGCTGACTGCAGAACACCATTCCGTATGATCACACCTAAACAGATAAAGGTTACACACATTACCCATAGATGAAAACTGCATGAGTGTATATACCCAAATTTTATGAAACCCATCAGGAAATAATCTGCCATGGCAAGAAAAAATGTGAGCAGTAGAAAAAATGCTCAAAAACTTTAGTAAATATAATTATCTAATGAAACAATAAAATTGTTATGTTTAGCTGGTTGTGGTGGCACCCACCTGTAATGCTGAGGCAGAAGGATGATGAGTTCAAAGCCAGTCTCAGCAAAAGTGAGGCACAAAGCAACTCAGTGAGACCCTGTCTCTAAATAAAATATTAAATAGGGCTGGGGATGTGTCTCAATGGTCAATTGCCACTGAGTTTTCCTGGTCCTCAAAAAAATTTCAAGAAATTTTGAATTGTTATGTTTAAAAACATAGCATGCTGCAAAAGTCAAATCAGACATGAATTTCAATAAAGAAACTACCAGGACTGTGGTTGTGGCTTGGAGGCAAACTGTTTGCCCAGCACATGTGAGGCACTGGGTTCACTCCTTAGTACCACATAAAAATAAATAAATAAAATAAATACCTTGTGCTTATCTGCAAATAAAAATTGTTTTGAAAATTTTAAAAATACACATCACCAAAATTGATCAAGGAAGTAGACATAAAATAAAGAGAAATTTTCAGATATGTATTTCCCTGGATATTTAAAAGAACACAGTAATAAAAGAATAACAACTGAGGTGATAATCTAATTACTGTACTAGTCTATAGTGATTATTTCAAGCAATAATGAGGTATGATCCTAAACTTAGCACCACACTAAGTTGCAAATCATTTTGAAATTCTGCATGTCCTTCTTATGTATATGGTTCCTTTCTGATGGACAGGTGTTCAAATATTACTTTTCTGTAGTATCAAAAATACCATCTCTAGGATCTTCCATCTTTCTGATGTCCTTCTTACTCTTAACTTATTTTTTAAACTGGCAAAGTGAAAGCAGATAATAGAAGCTGGTAGACTAAAACCTATTAACATACAGGTTCTACAATCAGAAAGTTAGATAAAATAGACATACTAAATAGAAACTAAATTTGCTTCCATTTCTGGACATTGCCATGATGGAGTGAAGGTTTCCTCCAGTAACACTGTGGAATCTCTGCAATAGGGGTTTCTCGAAAGACCCCACATACTGGTGGAGGGAGGAATGCATGCTGTGAGATGATGAAGGCCTGCCAGTCTTCACCACAGGCTCTGTGGTTCACAGCATTTGAAAATTGTTCCATCACCAGCCCAAGACACAGAATCACATGGGAAGGATTGAAAAAGAAAAACACAAAACTAAAGTTGTAACAAAGATCACTATATATAAACCTGTGTCTAGGACTATTCATACAAACAGTAGAGTTAAAATAATTTCTATAAAAATATTTATAAAAATATTTAAAATATTTTAATTTAGCTAATATGTATCCCTTTCTCATGTAATAAAAATTAGTAGATAATCACAAAGCTAATATAATCATTCTATCCATTTGCTGACTTTAAATATCTCAAGATTGTTTACATCTATTCCTTCATGTATTCACTACCTAGTTTATGCTTTATGATTAAGCATGCTATACAATATAAAAGATATAATTCTTGCCTAAATGAACTTATATTTCTATTGAGAGACATCGAGGAAAGTGTCAATTAGTGAATTAAACAAAAGAACTTAAGTATCATTTATACAGAATATAAAATTAATTATTGTCCCAAATTTGAGATTTTAATATAAAGAATCTTTAAACAATCACAGGTCTATTACCAAGCAGAAACATTCCTAAAATATAGTACTTTAAAATTATTTAGGCCAGCTGCAGTGGTGCATCCCTATAATCCCAGAGGTTCAAGAGGTTAAGGCAGAAGAATCACAAGTTCAAAGTCAACCACAGCAACCTAGCCAGGCTCTAAGTAACTCAGCAAGACCCTGTCTTTAAATAAAATATAAAAAAGGCTGAGGATGTGACCCAGTGTTTAAGTGTCCCTGGGTTTAATCCCTGGTACCAAAAATAAAAGTTATTTAGTTATAAGTGGCAAATAATATGAACAAGACTTTGTAAACATGTTTCAACGTTTTTGAGTATAAATCTAGGAACGGAATTGCTGCTTCATATGATAATTTTATATTTAAATTTAAGGGGAAATGGTATAAATTAACTTTTGAAAATTTTTAAAAAAATAACATTTAAAAATTTGATGAGCTCAGAATTCTCTATACTTGCAGGTACTTTAGAAAAGTTTATATGCTTCTCTTTATTGTAAAATAATTTTTATGCTAACAACAAACCTAAACTCCATAAGGAAAGAATGTGATGAAAGCAATTATCAGGCACTGAACAAAATGATGCAGAATTTCTGTCAAAGCTATTAATGAAAGCAAGTGAATATGCAATATCAGATTTTGGTAGTCATTGCTACCTGCAATCTCATCAATGTCTATTATGATGCCCTCAAGTATTATATGAAGTAAGTCTGGTGAAGAAGAAATTCAACAGTTTCTAATTTTTCTTCTCTACTACCTGTCAAAGTTACTATTGTTAAAGGGACTGTTATTAAGGGAAACAATATATACTACTTGAAAACAATTAGACATTATAAACATTTCAAGCTGGTCAAACTAAGCATGCTTTTATAAATAATATTAAAATATTTCAGAAAATATGCAATTAGTCTAAAACATCAACTAGCTCTCAAAAAAGTAGGTTTATTTTCTTTGAATCATGGCTTTTTAAAAAAAGAGTTATGTTGTGTAATCCAATACTCATTAAGAATATGTTCCGGAGTTGAGGTTGTGGCTCAGTGGTAGAGTATTTGCCTTGAAAGTTTGAGCCACTAGGTTCAAATCTCAGAACAATATATAAATTAATGTACAAAATAAAGGTCAATCAATAACTAATTTTTTTACAAGAATATGTCCTAGTGATACCGCCGTTTACCGGTGACGAGTTCTGCTCCTTCTAATGTTAAAGATTGAACACTAGAGAAGCACGCCAAGGCAAGCATATTAAGCAGGTTTTATTTAAAGGTAATAATACAGACTTCTCCTGGCAGGAAGAAGGGGACCATGGCTGATGTTCTAAAGTCCCAAGAAGTGAGCGCACCCTGCATCTTTTATAGGTTAAAGTCTCTTTTGTTCTCCAGTTCTCTCCTCCCTTATCTCTCCTTCCTGCCTAAGTGACTAGGCCTGGTTTTGCATTAAGTGAGAAACCATGGGCACAGGGAGGGCCAGGGTGATTCAGGCAGGCAAGGGTCCAGGGGGCATTAATTAGCAGCTCCTTGCTTGCAGTCCTTGATAAAGGCAGGTAAATTTGGTAATCAATGGGCTCCGGAGATCCTCGACATTCCATTCTTCCAGGGGCAGTCTCCAACTTCCAGAGGCAGATGACTTCATGGCTTCATTTCCTCAAATTGACCCAATTTCCTATTTCTACACTAACTACCTGTTCTTAATTCTGGCTTCATTCCCCCCTTTAGCTTTAGGAACTCCTAACTGCTGTAAGGAAACGAAAGGGGGCGTCGGTCATTCTGGCTGCTTCGAAGCTGAAAGGGGGCAGCGAGGGGCAAGCAGTTTGGAGTTCCTTTTTTAAAAATTTGGTCAATTGATGGGTCCAAGGTAGAAGTCTAGTTGGGGAAGAGCAGGCTGTAAAGTCATCTGGGGGTGAGTGCTTCTATGATAGAAGAACAAAAAGACATGAGTACTGAAATGAGATTAGTACAAAGTAAATGTTGCAGCATCTGGAACATGCCACTGAGTATCATGAAAATGACAGAAGTCAATCTCTCACCAGGAGGTGGAAGAACTGGGAAATTGTTCCCATAACTAGGCCTAGCAAAGACTGGAGAGGACAAGGCCTTTATTTGGGGACTTTAACATTGTCCAGGTTATCAGGAATGTAAACACAACATTTAACTCTTAATGTCATAGATGTCCCCAGAAAATATAGTTAAGCTACTTAATGTCATGTGATTTTTGTAAAATATCCCTTTATTGGTATAACCTATGTTTAGTAGAGAGCTCTATACTTCTGTTACTTAGAGATAGATAATCATACGAGCAAACATAGGTTAAGTCTACCTGTGTAGCTTAGGAAGGTCTGCAGGCCTTAAACTGACTAAAAACTTCTGACTCTGGCAGTTTCTCTTGATAGTTATCAGACATATTTGCTGAAGAATCTTTCTTTCATTTGTAGCTTCCAGCTTTTATTCTAGTGGTCTAATACAAGTGTACATCTTAAGTTACATTTAACTATTATTTCTTTGAAATGCCCAGGAATGGCTATATTTTGGTTTTAACTGTTTTGCTGGGAGTCTAAGATCAAGCTGGTCAAATTGACCTGGTTCCTGTCTTGTTAAAGAGTCAGCTGAGTTCCCACAGGGGCCACTCACAGAGAACTTAAGAGCAGCTTCTTAGCTCCACCAGTGCCATTGGTTAGGCAGGGTTTCCTTGATGAGGTGACTTCCTTTGGAAACATTAAGGGGTGTCTCCCTTTTTTCACGACCCTCTGTCACTGACCAAGAAGTTCTCATTCTGAGAACATTCTGACCTTTACAATAAGCAGCAGCGCCCCTCCCCCCTCCTGGCTGATAATTCTGACAGTATGGCGCCTATGGTGCCGTCCCTGCTTCTCTTCCGGGACTTCACCTTCCTGCTGTTGCGAACCTCACCTTCCCGCCGGCGCGAACTTGCAGCCTATCAGGAGTCCAATAGAAGAACACAGCCAACCAGGCTGCACCTCGTCATACCCCTCATTCCCTGAGCATATAAATACCCCTGTGTGAACAATAAAAATTTGCAGCTTGATCAGAATTCCTGTCTTGCTGCCTCTCCCTGCGTCTCTTGTCCCTTCATTCCTTCTCTCTTAGGTTTGCCGTTCCGCGTTGATGTCCCACAGGTCGGGACAGTTGGCGCCCAACGTGGGGCTCGAGCCTTTGTTTGAGAAGCGAACGCTGCCCTCTGGGGAAGCCTTGGCCAAGCGGGATTCGGGATCACCTCAGTAAATGCGACCGGGAGTCAGATCCAGGAGGAGAGTGAGGCCAGCGCAAGGTGAGTGACGCATCATTGGGACAAGCAGTTTCTTCACATGATTTGTTTCTGACGGGTCTCAAGGAGGCCCTCAAAACTCGGGGAGCGTGTGTTAAGAAAAAGGATTTAAGGGAACGGAACTGGCCCACTAGTGAGAGCCTGTCTGAACAGAGCAGGCTCCGAGTCCCGGAGCCCCTGCAGTGCAGTGTACTCCTGCAAAGAACCAGCGGAGAGCCTCGATCTGCAATCAGCCTCAGGGATAAGGGCACGGCAGCCGGAGACCTCTTCAGGCGGCTCTGCCCACTCCGGCTGCGGGCTCTCTTCACAGGGCGATCCAAGATGGCGGCCTAGAGGGAGACTGCACCCCCAGTCGCTCCAGAACCCAGGAGTTAAGAAGGGGAGGCATTGAGAGACTCGGACTGAAGTGGAGCCACGGGTGAGTCTGCCCACTGGGTAAAGCTCGGCCCGGGTGGCAGGCCCAGATAGAGGTGGCTTATCGGAGCCGGGCAGGGCAGCTAGAGTCATCCACAGGCAGTCCTGCGCACTCCGGCGGTGGGCCCCGCCCACACAGCCAGCTTCTCCAGGTTCTCGGAACGGAACTGGCCCGCTAGTGAGAGCCTGTCTGAACAGAGCAGGCTCCCAGTCCCGGAGCCGCTGCAGTGCAGTGTACTCCTGCAAAGAACCAGCGGAGAGCCTCGATCTGCAATCAGCCTCAGGGATAAGGGCAGCGCAGCCTGAGACCTCTTCAGGCGGCTCTGCCCACTCCGGCTGCGGGCTCTCTTCACGGGGCGATCCAAGATGGCGGTCTAGAGGGAGACTGCACCCCTGGTCGCTCCACAACCCAGGAGTTAAGAAGGGGAGGCATTGAGAGACTCGGACTGAAGTGGAGCCACGGGTGAGTCTGCCCACTGGGTAAAGCTCAGCCCGGGTGGCAGGCCCAGATAGAGGTGGCTTAGCAGAGCCGGGCAGGGCAGCTTGAGTCTTCCCAAGGTAGTCTTCCACACTCCGGCAGTGGGCTCTTCCCACACGGCCAGCTGCACGGTGCAGGCCCACAGTGAGAGCATTTCCGCACAGAGCCAGTTCCAAAACGTGGAACCAGTAGGGGGCTAGGGGCAGTATTCTTCGAATGAGCTGCTTTATCAGATTCCTCCAAGACATCAGGCTACTGAAGGCTGGGAGGTGATACACTGGAAATCTACTGGGACACTATAAGCCAATAGTGGAAAACTGCAATATCTCAGGGTCCCACTGACAACTGACCATTATGAGAAAACAAGGGAAGAAAATGTCCCAAACAAACCTAGATACTACATCAATAAAACCCAATGACAGCACAGCAGAAGAAATGTCAGAAAGGGAGTTCAGAATGTACGTAATTAAAACGATCAGGGAAGCTAATGAGGAGATGAAAGAGCAAATGCAGGCATTGAAGGAGGAGATGAAAGAGCAAATGCAGGCATTAAATGATCGCACCAATCAACAGTTAAAAGACCAAATACGGGAAGCAAGAGATCATTTCAATAAAGAGTTAGAGATAATGAAAAAAAACCAAACTGAAATCCTTGAAATGAAGGAAACAATAAACCAAGTTAAAAACTCCATAGAAAGCATAACCAATAGGATAGAACACCTGGAAGACAGAACCTCAGACATTGAAGACAAAATATTTAACCTTGAAAACAAAGTGGAACAAACAGAGAAGATGGTAAGAAATCATGAACAGAATCTCCAAGAACTATGGGATATCATGAAAAGGCCAAATTTGAGAATTATTGGGATTGAGGAAGGCTTAGAGAAACAAACCAAAGGAATGAACAATCTATTCAATGAAATAATAACAGAAAATTTCCCAAATCTGAAGAACAAAATGGAAAACCAAGTACAAGAGGCTTATAGAACTCCAAACATACAAAATTACAACAGACCCACACCAAGGCACATTATTATGAAAATACCTAACATACAAAATAAAGACAGAATTTTAAAGGCCGCGAGAGAAAAGAATCAAATTACATTCAGAGGGAAACCAATAAGAATATCAGCAGATTTTTCAATCCAGACCCTAAAAGCTAGAAGGGCCTGGAACAACATATACCAAGCCCTGAAAGAAAATGGATGCCAACCAAGAATCTTATACCCAGCAAAACTTACCTTCAAATTTGACGATGAAATAAGATCCTTCCATGATAAACAAAAGCTAAAGGAATTTACAAAAAGAAAGCCAGCATTACAGAACATTCTCAGCAAAATATTCCATGAGGAAGAGATGAAAAACAACGATGCAAATCAGCAACAGGAGGCGCTAGCCTAAAGGAATAGCCAAATAAAGGAGAAACCAAATCATGTCAAAAACAAATATGAGTCAATTGACTGGGAATACAAATCATATCACAATAATAACCCTGAATGTTAATGGCCTGAATTCATCAATCAAAAGACACAGACTGGCAGATTGGATTAAAAAGAAAAATCCAACAATATGCTGCCTGCAAGAGACTCATCTCATAGAAAGAGACACCCATAGACTAAAGGTGAAAGGATGGGGAGAAACATACCATGCACACGGACACAGCAAAAAAGCTGGAGTATCCATCCTCATCTCAGATAATGTGGACTTCAAACCAAAACTAGTCAGAAGGGATAAAGAAGGACATTACATGCTGCTTAAGGGAAGCATAAATCAGCAAGACATAACAATCATAAATATCTATGCCCCGAACATTGGCTCATCCACGTACGTCAAACAAATCCTTCTCAATTCCAGAAACCAAATAGACCACAACACAATAATACTAGGCGATTTTAACACACCTCTCTCACCACTGGATAGATCGTCCAAACAAAAATTGAATAAAGAAACTATAGATCTCAACAACACAATCAGCAATTTAGACTTAACGGACATATATAGAATATACCATCCAACACAGAATGAATACACTTTCTTCTCAGCAGCACATGGATCCTTCTCTAAAATAGACCATATTTTATGCCACAAAGCTACTGTTAGTAAATACAAGAAGATAGAGATACTACCTTGTACTCTATCAGATCATAATGGATTGAAATTAGAAATAAATGACAGAATAAAAAACAGAAACTTCTCCAATACCTGGAGACTAAATAATACACTATTATATGATGAATGGATAACAGAAGACATCAGGAGGGAAATAAAAAAATTCTTAGAAGTAAACGAGAACAAAAACACATCATATCAAAATCTCTGGGACACTATGAAAGCAGTACTTAGAGGAAGATTTATTTCATGGGGTGCATTCAAAAAAAGAAGTAGAAATCAACAAATAAACGAGTTAACACTACAGCTCAAAGCACTAGAGAAAGAGGAGCAGACCAATACCAAAAGTAGTAGAAGACAGGAAATAGTTAAAATCAGAGCCGAAATCAACGAAATCGAAACAAAAGAAACAATCGGAAAAATTAATAAAATAAATAGTTGGTTCTTTGAAAAAATAAATAAAATTGATAAACCCTTAGCCACACTAACAAAGAGAAAGAGGGAGAAAACTCAAATTACTAAAATTCGGAATGAACAAGGAAACATCACAACAGACACGAGTGAAATACAAAACATAATTAGAAGCTATTTCGAAAATCTATACTCCAACAAAACAGAAAACCTTGAAGACATCAACAAATTTCTAGAGACATATGAACTACCTAAACTGAACGAGGAGGACATACACAACTTAAATAAACCAATTTCAAGCAATGAAATAGAAGAGGTCATCAAAAGCCTACCAACAAAGAAAAGTCCAGGACCAGATGGGTTCTCAGCCGAGTTCTACAAAACCTTTAAAGAAGAGCTCATTCCAATACTCCTCAAACTATTCCATGAAATAGAAGAGGAGGGAACCCTACCAAACTCGTTCTATGAAGCCAATATCACCCTGATACCTAAACCAGACAGAGACACATCAAGGAAAGAAAATTTCAGACCAATATCCTTAATGAACATCGATGCAAAAATTCTCAACAAAATTTTAGCAAATCGCATACAAATATATATTAAAAAGATAGTGCACCACGATCAAGTGGGTTTTATCCCAGGGATGCAAGGTTGGTTCAACATTCAGAAATCAATAAATGTCATTCACCATATCAACAGACTTAAAGTTAAGAATCACATGATTATTTCAATAGATGCAGAAAAAGCATTTGATAAAATACAGCATCCTTTCATGCTCAAAACACTAGAAAAAATTGGGGTAATGGGAACATTCCTAAACATTATAAAGGCCATCTACGCTAAGCCCATGGCTAATATCATTCTAAATGGTGAAAAACTGAAAGCGTTCCCCCTAAAAACTGGAACAAGGCAGGGATGCCCTCTTTCACCGCTTCGATTCAACATCGTCCTTGAGACTCTAGCCAGAGCAATCAGACAAACCAAAGAAATTAAAGGGATACGAATAGGAAAAGAAGAACTCAAACTATCCCTGTTCGCTGATGACATGATTATATATTTAGAGGAACCTGGAAATTCCACCAGAAAACTTTTAGAACTCATAAGTGAATTCAGTAAAGTAGCAGGTTACAAGATCAATGCTCATAAATCCAATGCATTTTTATACATAAGTGATGAATCTTCAGAAAGAGAAATTAGGAAAACTACCCCATTCACAATAGCATCGAAGAAAATAAAATACTTGGGAATCAATCTCACAAAAGAGGTGAAAGACCTCTACAATGAGAACTACAGAACACTAAAGAAAGAAATTCAAGAAAACCTTAGAAGATGGAAAGATCTCCCATGTTCCTGGATAGGCAGAATTAATATCGTCAAAATGGCTATACTACCTAAAGTTCTATACAGATTCAATGCAATTCCAATTAAAATCCCAATGATGTACCTCGCAGAAATAGAGCAAGCAATTATGAAATTCATCTGGAAGAATAAAAAACCTAGAATAGCTAAAGCAATCCTCAGTAGCAAGAGCGAAGCAGGGGGTATTGCAATACCAGATGTTCAACTCTACTACAAAGCAATAGTAACAAAAACGGCATGGTATTGGTACCAAAATAGACAGGTAGATCAATGGTACAGAATAGAGGACATGGACACAAACCCAAATAAATACAATTTTCTCATACTAGACAAAGGTTCCAACAATATGCAATGGAGAAAAGATAGCCTCTTCAACAAATGGTGCTGGGAAAACTGGAAAACTATATGCAATAGAATGAAACTAAACCCCTATCTCTCACCCTACACAAAACTCAACTCAAAATGGATCAAGGACCTCGGAATCAGACCAGAGACCCTGCATCTTATAGAAGAAAAAGTAGGTCCAAATCTTCAACTTGTTGGCTCAGGATCAGATTTCCTTAACAGGACTCCCATAGCACAAGAAATAAAAGCAAGAATAAACAAGTGGGATAGATTCAAACTAAAAAGCTTTCTGTCAGCAAAGGAAACTATCAGAAATGTGAAGAGAGAGCCTACAGAGTGGGAGAATATCTTTGCCAACCATACCTCAGATAGAGCGCTAATTTCCAGAATCTATAAAGAACTCAAAAAACTCTACACGAAGAATACAAATAATCCAATCAACAAATGGGCTAAGGAAATGAACAGACACTTCACAGAAGAAGATGTACAAGTAATCACCAGATATATGAAAAAATGTTCAACATCCCTAGTAATAAGGGAAATGCAAATCAAAACTACCCTAAGATTTCATCTCACCCCAATTAGAATGGTGATTATCAAGAACACAAGCAACAATAGGTGTTGTCGAGGATGTGGTGAAAAAGGAACACTCATACATTGCTGGTGGGGTTGCAAATTAGTGCAACCACTCTGGAAAGCAGTGTGGAGATTCCTCAGAAAGCTTGGAATGGAAACACCATTTGACCCAGCTATCCCACTCCTTGGCCTATACCCAAAGGACTTAAAAGCAGCATACTACAGAGATACAGCCACATCAATGTTCATTGCTGCTCAATTCACCATAGCCAGATTGTGGAACCAACCTAGATATCCTTCGGTTGATGAATGGATAAAGAAACTGTGGCATATTTATACAATGGAATATTACTCCGCAATGAAGAATGATAAAATTATGGCATTTGTAGGCAAATGGTCGAAATTGGAGAATATCATGCTAAGTGAGATAAGCCAATCTCAAAAAACTAAAGGACGAATGATCTCGCTGATAAGCGGATGAGGACATATAATGGGGGGTGGGACGGGCTAGCATTAGGTTTAGGGTTAGGTTTAGAGTTAGGCTAAGGAGAGCAGTAAGAATGAAGGAAAGAAGGACTGTGTAGAGGGAAAAGAGGGGTGGGAGGGGTGGGAGGGGTGGGAGGGGTGGGGGGGAGGGGAAAAATATAATAAACATCATTACCCTATGTAAACGTAAAAAAAAAAAAATAAATCAATAAATAAAAAAAAAAAAGAAAAAGGATTTAAGATCATTCTTTTCATACATAGAGGATTTGTGTCCTTGGTTTCTCCTCAAGGGGTCAATTGATGGTAAAAGGTGGCTCAGAGTAGGAGACTGCCTCAAAGATTATTATGAGACTTTTGGTCCTCAGAAGGTGCCTGTCACTGCCTTTTCTTATTGGAATTTAATTAATGAGATTCTTAAAAGCTCACCCTTTGACAGTGGTACTTTAAAACTTGTAAAGATTGGGGAGCAGGCAATGCAATCCACCTCTCGCCCCCCATCGGAATGCCCTTTAGTTAGTATTCAAATGCCCCCTACTCACCCTTCTCAGGACCCTGGGACCCTCCCAGACCCCGGGAACCTCCCAGACCCCACCTTACCAAAAAAGTCCCCTAAAAGTCCCCCTAAGATTTATCCGGTTTTAAATCCCTATGATGACGTGACCCCAGAGGAGGAGGCTACCCTGGAGGAGGCAGCGGCTCAATTCTATTCTCCAGACCCGCCACCTCTTAAAAATCCACTTCCCACTTATACACCCCCTGCCTTTCGTGCTCCGGCCCCTCAGGGACCTACTGCCCCCCCAGACATTTTTTCCCCACTTCCCTTGCCTAATCTAACCCCTTTACACGAGTCTCTCCAACATAGGCGGGAACAAATCCAACTTTTAAAAGAACTAAAAGCCCTTGATGCAGAACTTCGCTCACTGGCCTTGGGCACGGAGTTAACAGGAACTGGCCCAAGACCCCTCAATACTCGTAAGGTGAAGCCACGTGGTCAGCCTGTTCTTGCCTTTCCAGTCACTCGCAGTCAAGCAGATCAGCCCGCACAAACTGAAGCAGAGAATTTAAAAGGAAGTCAGGAAGAGGAATCAGGGGAGGAACAAGAGGTAGAACCAGAGAGGGAACAAGAGGAGGACCAGGAATCAGGGGATGAGGAGGAGCCCACCTCTGGACAGAGTGGAGCCCTTGGTTCTTATAAAAGGCTGAGCCTCCGCTTTCTTGAAAGACTTAAAAAGGCTTGTACACAGTATGGCCCCACTGCACCTTATACACTGGCCTTGCTAGAGAACCATAGTACACAGTGGCTCACCCCTAATGATTGGAAATTTTTGGCCCGAGCCACCCTCAGTGCGGGTGACTTCCTGTTGTGGAACGCAGACTTTAGGGAATACTGTCGGGAAACTGCCCAAAAAAATTCAACCAAGGCTTCCTCTAAATCCTGGATCTATGTTAAACTAGTGGGTAATGCACCATTTGATACTAACCCTAAACAGGCACGCTTTCCTACTGGGCTCCTAGCACAGGTTAAAACTGCTGGTTTGCATGCTTGGAGACGGCTCCCTCAAAAGGGCTCGGCCACCACCTCCCTAGCAAAAATTCGTCAGGGTCCTGACGAGCCTTACAGTGACTTTGTTGCCTGGCGTAATCTAACTGCGGAGCGCTTACTTGGACCAAGTGAAAACGAGAGCTCCTTTGTAAAATATCTTGCCTTTGAAAATGCCAACCCAATATGTCAAGATGTTCTTCGGCCCCACAAAGATAAAGGGGACCTTTCTGACTTCATTAGGCTGTGTGCCGGGGTAGGAACAGCCCATGCCATGGGTCTCGCCATTGGTGCCACCTTCACCAAGGCCCTTCACCACCCTGGTCCACGTACTTGCTTTACTTGCAAACAACCTGGCCATTTTACGGGAGACTGCCCAACAGGGAAACTGGGTCAAGGACCCATATCTCCTCAAACAGGGACTAAACCACCTCCGCTCACCCTTTGCCCTAAATGTGGTAAAGGTCGCCACTGGGCCAAGGAGTGTAGATCCAAGACCAATGCCCTTGGACAGCCTATTCCCTCTAACTTCTCGGGAAACTCCTCTCGGGGCCAGCCCCTGGCCCCGACCACCCCCAGAGCAAACCCAGGGGCAATAAGGTTTGTTCCCTCTCAGACTCCCAACCCAATCCAGGCTCCCTGTCCTTCTCCACAATCACCTCCCTCCAACGTGCTACCCCAGGCAGCGCAGGATTGGACCTCTGTGCCTCCACCGATACAATATTAGACTCTATGCAAGGACCCCAAATAATACCCACTGGGGTTGTAGGCCCCCCTCCACCTCATATGTGTGCTCTTATTCTTGGGAGAGCTCCTACCACCTTACAAGGTGTTCAGGTCTTCCCTGGCATCATTGATGATGATTACACTGGAGAAATTAAAATACTGGCCACAGCTGTTAACGGAGTAGCTGCCATCCCTGCAGGAACAAAAATTGCACAATTAATATTCCTTCCCCTCAATTCAGGAAATTCACCAGGAAACACAGCCTCTTTAGGTTCCTCTGATGTGTATTGGGTCCAACCTATCTCCCACAAAAGACCCACTCTTACCTTATTTATTGAAGGAAAGAAATTCCAAGGGATCCTAGATACTGGTGCGGACGCCACAGTTATTTCTCAAAAATATTGGCCATCAGAATGGCCCCTCACCTCATCACTAACAGACCTTAAAGGAATAGGGCAGTCAAGAAACCCCTTAGTTAGCTCCAGGGTGCTTAATTGGACTGACACAAAAGATAACGCAGGGAATAAAGGAACCGTTACCCCCTTCGTTGTTCCTGATCTCCCTGTCAACCTTTGGGGACGAGACATTCTAAGCCAAATGAAAGTTATTCTTGCTAGTCCCGACTCTTTAGTCACTCATCAAATGCTTCGTATGGGCTTTATCCCTGGTACAGGCCTTGGAAGGCTAGGACAAGGACAGGTTGAGCCTGTACAGCCCATACAAAAAACAGACAAATTTGGACTTGGGTATGTGGATTTTTAGTGTCGGTCCCTGACCCTCCTGTACCCCATGCAGACAAAATTATTTGGGAAACTCAAACTCCTGTGTGGGTGGATCAGTGGCCCCTTACCCAAGAAAAATTAGAGGCTGCCTCCATGTTAGTACAGGAACAGTTGACAGCCGGCCATGTGGAACCCTCAACCTCACCCTGGAATACTCCTATTTTTGTTATTAAGAAGAAATCAGGCAAATGGCACCTTTTACAGGATTTGCGCACTATCAATAAGGTTATGCGCCCGATGGGGGCATTACAGCCAGGCATCCCTACACCGGTAGCTATTCCTAGGGACTATTATAAAATGGTCATCGACTTAAAAGATTGCTTTTTTACTATTCCTTTACATCCTGAGGACAGACCCTATTTTGCTTTCAGCCTCCCCCGCATCAATTTTCAGGGCCCTATGCAAAGATTTCAATGGAAGGTCCTTCCCCAGGGTATGGCTAACAGCCCTAGTCTTTGCCAAAAATATGTTGCTCAAGCAGTAGACCCTGTGAGAGAGCGGTGGCCACTAGTTTATATATTACATTATATGGATGATTTGTCAATTGCTGCACCTAATACCTATGATCTTAACAATTGTTATTTGGATCTCTATAAAGCCCTTACTGCCTTGGGACTTCAGATAGCCCCTGATAAGGTTCAAACACAGCACCCCTACACCTACTTGGGCCTCAAACTTCAAACTAATCAAATTCAAATCCCTAATATACAATTGCGTGTGGACCATCTCCACACTCTTAACGATTTCCAAAAACTACTAGGGGATATCCAATGGCTAAGACCATATTTAAAACTACCCACCTATGTGCTTTTGCCTCTTAATGATATTTTAAGGGGAGATTCTGACCCTTCTTCTCCTCGAGAGCTTACTCCCGAGGCACGGCAAGCATTAATTCAAGTCACAGAAGCCATCGCTCAACAATTTGTTACACAAATATCTTATAACCTTCCTTTGGTTTTGGTTATATTACACACCCCTCATACACCCACGGGACTATTCTGGCAGGGGGATCCACATTTTAAAAATAAGGGTTGCCCCTTGCTTTGGGTTCATTTGCCTGCCACATCCTCTAAAGTTATTGCTGTCTATCCTGCTCAGGTAGCTTCTATCATTATTAAAGGTCGCTTGCTTTCTCGACAACATTTTGGCAAAGACCCTGATAACATTCTGATTCCATACACTAAGGATCAAACCCAATTTTTGCTACAGACAAGGGATGAATGGGGTATTGCTCTATCAGGCTTTTTGGGAATAATTGATAACCACCTTCCCAATGACCCCCTTTTGCATTTTGCTCAGTTACATCCATTTATTTTTCCTCGGGTTACTCGGAAGGCTCCTATTCCACAAGCCCTTACTGTTTTTACAGATGGCTCCAGCAATGGCCGTGCAGCCTTTGTTGTTGATAATCAGCCTACCACCTTTGACACTGCTTATCCATCAGCACAGCTTGTAGAATTGTTTGCTATAACACAAGTCTTTATGACATTTTTTGATAAACCTATTAATATTTATACAGACAGTGCTTACATTGCCCATTCTGTGCCCCTATTGGAGGTTTCACCCGCCATTAAGGCTTCCTCCAACGCAGCCTTTTTGTTTAACCAGCTTCAACAACTAATTCAGGCTAGAAAACATCCATTTTTCTTAGGACACATTAGAGCACATTCTGATCTTCCCGGTCCCCTATCACGGGGTAATGCTCAGGCTGATGCAGCCACTCGGTCCCTTTTCCCAGTTCTTATTGGATCCATCCAAGAGACCACAGATTTACACAAACTTCACCACTTAAATTCTCAGAGCCTTCGGTTACTCTGTAAAATTACCAGGCAACAAGCAAGAGAAATTGTAAAAGTGTGTCCTGCTTGCGTTGTCTCCCTTCCTATTCAACATCTGGGTGTTAACCCTCGAGGATTACTGCCCAATCAGATTTGGCAGATGGATGTTACTCACTTTCCTGAATTTGGGAAAACAAAGTACATACATGTTTCCATAGATACCTTTAGTGGCTTTATTTTTGCATCACTGCATTGCGGAGAAGCTACCAAGGATGTCATTTCTCATCTTGTCTCAGCCTTTTCCATAATGGGAAAGCCAGCACATATTAAGACAGATAATGGCCCTGCATATACCAGTACCAAGTTCAAACAGTTTTGTGCCACTCTTCAAATCTCTCATACTACTGGAATTCCATATAACCCTCAAGGTCAAGGCATTGTGGAACGTGCACACCTCACCTTAAAAACCTGGCTTACCCGCCTTAAGGCCTCTTCCCTTGCATTTACCACTCCCAGGGATCGCTTTAATCATGCATTATTTGCTCTTAACTTTCTTACCCTAGACAATGAAGGACATTCGACCGCAGACAGACATTGGCATCCCTCTTCTAATTCTGCTCGCCCATCTGTTATGTGGCGTGATCCTTTAACAAATAAATGGAAAGGCCCAGATCCCGTCCTCATTTGGGGATGAGGCTCAGCTTGTATTTTAGATCAAGAACAAGCAGCCCCAAGATGGTTACCAGAACACCTGGTCAAACAGGTCAATGATTTACCACAACCCAGGGACGGAAACCTTCCCCCTGAGGATGAATCTTCCTCTCTTATAGATGCAGTCGACAATCTATGTGAAAAATCCCCTGAATGACAGACCCTGTGACTGCACACCATTGCTTCTCTGGATAATGGCTGCCTGTTCACTGCTCTCCCACAGCCATGCAGGACTTGAGGACCCTGCTAAGGTCCCCTCCTTTGCTTGCTGCTTATTGTATCTATAGGTCCTTTGATATTCAACAAGATCATGGCTTTTCTTAAAGCTCAAATTGAGGCTATACAGGCGAAACCTATTCAGGTTCATTACCATCGACTGGAGATGATGGATCGTGATGGTGATCTTAAAAGACCATCACTCCTGTGAGCTGAACTGGACAGCCAATGACGGGTAAGATTCGTGAGAGCTCATACCAACCTAAGACAGGAAATGAGGGCCAGAGCCTCATTATCCAATGACGGGTAAGGATGTTGCTCTATCACGGACAACCTAAGACAGGCGCAGTTCCCGAGGGATTGTCACTCCAGCCCTATACCTGTTCAGGCAAGCTGTGCCCCCGTCTCGCCACATAACCTCTATCACCCCCTTAAAATATGGCTATCGAAAAATGGTCAATAATTTTATATAAGAAAGGGGGAAATGTCAGGGACCAAGAAGTTCTCATTCTGAGAACATTCTGACCTTTACAATAAGCAGCAGCGCCCCTCCCCCCTCCTGGCTGATAATTCTGACAGTATGGCGCCTATGGTGCCGTCCCTGCTTCTCTTCCGGGACTTCACCTTCCCGCCGCTGCGAACCTCACCTTCCCGCCGGTGCGAACTTGCAGCCTATCAGGAGCCCAATAGAAGAACACAGCCAACCAGGCTGCACCTCGTCATACCCCTCATTCCCTGAGCATATAAATACCCCTGTGTGAACAATAAAAATTTGCAGCTTGATCAGAATTCCTGTCTTGCTGCCTCTCCCTGCGTCTCTTGTCCCTTCATTCCTTCTCTCTTAGGTTTGCCATTCCGCGTTGATGTCCCGCGGGTCGGGACAACCCTCCTCTGTAGCAGATGCACTGAGTGATTTTTCATCCTCTAGTCTCAACAATCTCCTTGATCAGGAGGTTGTTTGACCCAGAGCTGCAACGCTCCTTAGAGAAGTTCTCATGTTCATGGGTTCAGGCTGAGTGAGGGCAAAAGATCCAAATACTGGTCTATCTTGCCTTCTGTATTTAATTCCAATTTCTAAGTTTGATCTTAATCATCCAGCAAGCCAGTCTTACTAGTCATAAAGTAAGAGTATTGAGCTTTAACTTCAATGTCCATAACTTTACAGTTATTTACCCTTTTATCTAACTGGAGTCTGCATTAGTACTGGAAGTTACCACTATCTGTTGTGGTATCTGTTACCACTATCTGTTAGGTGATGGCTTATTATCACAAGTTACCTAGGTTGCATGTTCTTGAAGCAGCTACTTCTGCAAAACATTAACAGGTAACAGTTTTACAAAATGAAATTAGCAAGAGTAAAAATATATTCTGCTTGTATAATAGCTATCTTGAATTTTGACTGAGAACCACATTATATTCCCTATTTGAGATCATAGTAATTTTACAACAAAAAAACAATCTTTTGATTATAACTTTAAAGCTGAAGTCTGACTTATTTTGGAGTCACTCTAACAGGCAGTAAGGTGGGAGGCAGAGCCTTATCTCAGGTAAGGTGTGGCTCTTTACAGATCTTAAGTGTTCTAATTCTGATGTTGATCTTTGCTTCTTCCTTAAATATCATTAAGTACTTTATGTATACTGTTTCCTGAGTCTATATAAACTTTATAATTAACACAATTTAACATTGCATCTAAAACATGAATCAAAGAAAGGCTGAAAGAGCTTTTAACTTTTCTTTTGTATGTCAAAGTGGCAAAATGTTTTCATGTTTCACAATATTAACCTTTAAACAAGTCAGGCTCTAACTTTTATAAATACATTTATATTTGAAATTCTTTATCTCAGTGTATAAAGTAACAAATTTTACATATACCCTATTGATAGCAGGTCCTATAATAGAACATTAAATGATAGAAATAAATCACCAATAAAATTTACTCTTTATAAGTTTAAAATTACCATTACAGACAAGTTTAATCTGGAGAATAGCAGCATGATAAATTCCCTGCTTTAAAACTTGTATACCTGAAAAATATGAACACATTTAATATACAACTAGTGACCACTTCACAATTACCTTGACATTTTTTTCTTACCAAATTTAGTTTTTAAAGAAAAATGTAGACTCTGTAACACAGTACAATACTCTAACAATTGTTTAACCATAATTGCATACACCCCAATTTTTAAGACTAATTGTTCTAAAGAATAAAACTTAATAGACACAAAGTTAAGAGTAAATTAGTGTTTCTAAGAAATCCTTGCCATTTTACCATGTCATTTTACCATATAGATTAAACTTTGGTTTATATCAGAACATTAGTATTTCACCTTAGGAAAAACCTTATATAGCTTTGTCTCATATACATACAATCAACTTAGTTACACACAAACTTGTTGAATCTTGCCCTTTACTTACACACAGAGTTTCTTAGCACTTACTTAGACCCTCATGTATTTCATCACACAAGCACTTTCTTTCCCAGAAACATTTCCTTTTCCTTTTTACTAAATATATTTTCATACCCAGAACCTTTTATTTTCTCTTTCCTATTTGTTGACCACTTTTTGTTCACATTCTGAAACAACTCTTAGTACTCTAATTGAAACACAGTTGAAACTTTTGGGACCCTTTGTATATGGAATTCCACTTGTTAGGAAATAACTCTTAGTAACCTTGTTTTTAGTTTAGTGAGGACACAAAGTAATTGTAAACCCTTTTTATTTACCAACCTATGAAAACACCAATAATGTTTAAGTATGTTACCCCATGTAATTTAAGGAGTTAAGAGTACTTGATATTATTTAACAATTAGCATTTTAACTTTGTAAATTAATCAGATGTCTCCACAAACACATTTGAGTAATCCCATACATGTTAACTCTAATTCACTTATTCTGTAAAAACCAAGAAATCAGACAAGTGTCCTGAACAGTATTTGTTGTCTCTTTCCTGTTGAAGAAAAATCCTATAAACAATTGACATTAGACATTTCATTAACATCAATATTTTATTAGATTGACCACCTACAGACTTGTGAGTTATTTTCAAAGACATTTTACTTTCATTAGTTTACCCAATTTGAATTGAACCTTTAAATCACGTGAATTAAAAGTATCTGGATCCATTTTTAAATTTTAATTTTAGGAGCGCTCAGTTTTGATACAGACAAAACATGACATCAGACAGCACGACATACAAATAACACAAAATCAAAGGCCTTGTAACTTTATAGGTGAATCTCCATTGCAATGTAACAGATGTTCAAAAACTCTAGTTGAATAAAAAATAGAATCGATCCAAAAAAAAAAAATCATGAGCTCAAAAAGAATATAGAATTAAAAAAAAAAAAAACAAGAGTCTTGGAAAAATGATATGGCCGTTAATTACTTTAGTAAGGCACCATAAAATTTACTTTTGCTGGAGTTCATGTAAGGCTTTTTTTTACCTTTTTTCCTTGGGTTTGAGACTGGTCTCCTACTGAGCCTTTAGGCTTCCTTTATTTACATTTCAATGTAAGCCTTGACTGATATCTGGAAGGATCTAACAGGTTTTAATAGAAACCTTGTGCCTAAGGCACTTTAGCCATCTCATCAGGACAGGTTGGATGTCAAAGAAAATTATGAGACCTTATTTTCCATTACTTTTGAGAATGAAGCTACTTTGCTAAGTTCCTCATTGAGATATGCCATTGGTTATTGAGTTGCTTATGGCTGCCTATCCAGGATTTATTTTCCCCTTTGTGACAAACAGGTTAAATCTTGCTTCATAGGTAAGCTGAGGACGGGAGCTTGAAGTAAGCCCCCTTCTTGATATTCCTGGGGCAGAATATTGTCCTATAGTGGCTATTTTCTGTAGTATTGAACCTGTTGATGACATAATTATGCTTTATTTTTTGAGATCGTTTAATTCCTATTAGCTAAGAATTTTAGGAGTTCTGCAATGGCCTTTTGATATTCCTCCTGGGTGGGAGCACATAAAGGATGTCATTTACTTACTGAACAATCACAGATGTTTTATCCCTGAATTTTGTTAAGTCCTTAGCTAAGGTTTGTCCGGAACAGGTGAGGGCCATCTAAATCCTGAGGCAACACTGTCTAGGTTAGTTGAGACAGAGTATCTTGTTCCTCAAAGGCAAACAGAAATTGCCATTCAGAGTCTAGCATAGACAGGAAAAGTCATCTTTTAAATCTAACTTAGTAAACCAAGCAGCAGTTGGAATCCAAGATAAAAGTGTATGGATTAAGAACTACAAGGTGGGGGAAATTACTGCTTCATTATTCTAAGGTCTTGGACTAGGCAGTTTGCTTTTTAACTCCTAAAATGGGCAAATTGCATGGACTATTACAAGGCATTAAAAGTTTCTATCAGTTTGAATAATCTTTAATAAGTCCTTTTTCTTGCCTATATGTTCCCTTTTCTTTCTTTTTGATGTCTATTAAAGAATGGAAGATGCAAGCTGGAGAAGATCATCTGAGGATTGATCAGGGCCACGTGCCAATTTTGTAATTTTCTCTAAATATTTGGGGCTGACTAAATGATAAATTGGTACCTTAAAAGTAGGTGGCCCTTTATGGATTCAGGATTCAGGGTGGTGTGTTTTCTTATTGCTTTCCTAATTCTCTCCATGAAAATAGCAGGACTTTCCTGAAGGCTGCATAACAGTTTTTTAGGCATCCTACTCATTATTTGAATCCCAGTTAGGATGGTTTCTGGGAACTGCCTGTGCTCTAGATGGTTAATAGCATAATTTTCCAGGTGAGGTCAAATACCTGGCATAAGTTTTGAAACATCTCAATATTTATTAGGATCCTCCAAAAGCCTCCTTAAATTTATTTTTGTCTATCTTAAGTTGGGAGGGTTCCCTCAATTTTCCTCCCTTAGTGGGTGATTCCTCAAGACTTTCTCCTCTCATGGTAGAGATTATTGCTGTCAAGCATGGTAACATATGAAAGGCATTTTTCTCGATCACTTGCAATTTAGTAGTATGCAGGCTAGTGGTGAACCTGGCAATACTGTTGAGAGAGAAGCTCCCTTCTGAGTTAGAAGTATTAGGGACGTCTCCCTAACTGAGCTGCCTTTTGGTCCAGAAAAACCCGTCTCTCACTACCTGGCTTTGCCAAAGTTATTTCTGGCCTTCTTTGGCAAAGTGCTAGGGTACTAGTTTGCCCTGTGCTAGAGACCCTGAGAGGATTCAGACTTAAGGGCATTACTGCTTTCCTCCTGCCACTATAAACTCCTAATTATGAAAAATGATGACAAAAGTAAAAAGTGTGCCTTTTGCCTTTTTGTCCTGTAAACTAAAGGAATCTCCTGAGGGTGAGGGGACATCTGTTGGTTGTTAGGCATATAACGCCCTTTGCTTGGAGGGTCTCACGGGAGGGGTTCTTAAATGCCTCCCTCTTGCAGCTTAAAGAGAACACCATGAGCACATTTGAGCACAGGAACAGTAACGGGGAGACTCTAGTGTCTAGACTAGTGAAGGCTAACCATGCGAACAAAGGGAACCTGGGCATTTTCATACTAATCATCCCAGGCCTTAATCCTACAGTCTGAACTCCTAATGTCTGACCGGCAAGGGAAGGGGAGCATCCTGGAGGGAGTGGATGTGCGGGACTGTTGTGCACTGTATGGCCCATATGGAGGCAAAGGAAATTGGCCCTTTCCCTCAGTGCATTGTCTACCGATCACCCTGGATACTCCTCAGGGCTGTCAGGAGGGGGAGTCTGGAGAAGGAAACTTTGGGGTCCACTCGAGAGTAGCCCAGGCTGAGAACCCCGCAGTTGCTCCAACCCTTCCTCCACCTCCTCGCATCCTGGGCAGATCAGGACTAGGGACACTGTGTACTCGCGGCAATTGCGCTTTGGGCCTGGACAGAAAAATAGGAAACAGCTTCAGCACAGTCCAACATGCCTACAGAGCAGATGATTGGAAACTTGCCTGGGTCAGGAAACCTCTCACCCAAGTCTTAAGAATGGCGGCTGCACTAACTGCATTTAAGTAGCCGACGGGTGCCCATTTTGCCCTCCAAAAATAAAGATACAGAAAGATGCCCCTCAAACAGATGTGGGGTGCGTGGAGAGAGAAGCTTACTTACCTAGGCATAAATCTCGGTGGGACCTCCAAATCTGATACCACCATTTAATGGTGACGAGTTCTGCTCCTTCTAATGTTGAAGATTGAACACTAGAGAAGCACGCCAAGGCAAGCATATTAAGCAGGTTTTATTTAAAGGTAATAATACAGACTTCTCCTGGCAGGAAGAAGGGGACCATGGCTGATGTTCTAAAGTCCCAAGAAGTGAGCGCATCCTGCATCTTTTATAGGTTAAAGTCTCTTTTGTTCTCCAGTTCTCTCCTCCCTTATCTCTCCTTCCTGCCTACAAACTAGGCCTGGTTTTGCATTAAGTGAGAAACCATGGGCAGGGGGCGGGCCAGGGTGATTCAGGCAGGCAAGGGCCCAGGGGGCATTAATTAGCAGCTCCTTGCTTGCAGTCCTTGATAAAGGCAGGCAAATTTGGTAATCAATGGGCTCCGGAGATCCTTGACATTCCATTCTTCCAGGGGCAGTCTCCAACTTCCAGAGGCAGATGACTTCATGGCTTCATTTCCTCGAATTGACCCGATTTCCTATTTCTACACTAACTACCTGTCCTTAATTCTGGCTTCACTAGTGCTACCACCGTTTACTAGTGATGAGTTCTGCTCCTTCTAATGTTGAAGATCGAACACTAGAGAAGCACACCATGGCAGGCATATTAAACAGATTTTATTTAAATTAATAATACAGACTTCTCCTGGCAGGAAGAAGGGGGCCGTGGCTGATGTTCTAAAGTCTCAAGAAGTGAGTGCACCCTATATCTTTTATAGGTTAAAGTCTCTTTTGTTCTCCAGTTCTCTCCCCCCTTATCTCTCCTTCCTGCCTATGTGACTAGGCCTGGTTTTGCATTAAGTGAGAAGCCATGGGCAGGGGGAGGGCCAAGGTGATTCAGGTAGGTAAGAACCCAGGGGGCATTACTTAGCAGCTCCATGCTAGCAGTCCTTGATAAAGGCAGGTAAATTTGGTAATCAATGGGCTCTGGAGATCCTTGACATTCCATTCTTCCAGTGGCAGTCTCCAACTTCCAGAGGCAGATGGCTTCATGGCTTCATTTCCTCGATTTGACCCAATTCCCTATTTCTACACTAACTACCTGCCCTTAATTCTGACTTCATTAGCCAAATGTTATGGTACATGCTTGCAATTCCAGAGGCTTTGGAGGCTATGGCAGAAGGATTGTAAATTCAAAGCCTATCTCAGGTACTTAGTGAGGCCCTGCGCAACTCAGCAAGAGCCTTTCTCAAAATAAAAAATAAAAAGTGATGGGGATGTTTCTAAGTGGTGTACCACCCTTGGATTCAATCACTGATACCCCACCAAAAAGAAAAAGTGTCCTAGTCAGGTACAGTGTCTCATACTATCTGGGTAATTGAAGGAGGAGGATCACCAAACCAAAAGCCAGCAATTTACCAAGACTGTTTCAAAATGAAAATTAAAAACAATGAGGTATACAGTCCAATAGTAAAGTAGCCCTGGGTTCAATTCCCAGTACCACCTCTACCCCCACACACAAACATGTCCAATAAACCACCCATGAAGATGCATACTGTGCTTATTTTATTTCTGAATATCACTACCAAACATAATGGCAAGGCTATTCTGTCGTTTTTTTTTTTTTTTTTTTTTGATGAGCAAACTCTTCAGAATTTTTACTTTTTATAAAGAATGAATTAAGATAATCCTAGTAACTATATTTTATGGAGCGAAGCAAACTTAAATCACAGAAGGAAACAATAAGGATCATGTATATTTAACATAGACTTATTACCTTTATTCCTCCTCTCTCACACTTAGGAGTATTCCTCTTCTAAGGATTACCTATTGTGGTGCATCAAGACCAACCTGAAGGTGGTTTGCTGAACAGAAATGTTCCATTGGATGAGTCTTTGGGTTTTTTTTTTTTATGATAGAATATTTTTTTTATTTTTTTTTTACGTTTACATAGGGTAATGATGTTTATTTTATTTTTCCCCTCCCCCCACCCCTCCCACCCCTCTTTTCCCTCTACACAGTCCTTCTTTCCTTCATTCTTACTGCTCTCCTTAGCCTAACTCTAAACCTAACCCTAAACCTAATGCTAGCCCCTCCCACCCCCCATTATATGTCCTCGTCCGCTTATCAGCGAGATCATTTTATTTCTAATTTCAATCCATTATGATCTGATAGAGTACAAGGTAGTATCTCTATCTTCTTGTATTTGCTAACAGTAGCTTTGTGGCATAAAATATGGTCTATTTTAGAGAAGGATCCATGTGCTGCTGAGAAGAAAGTGTATTCGTTCTTTGTTGGATGGTATATTCTATATATGTCCGTTAAGTCTAAATTGCTGATTGTGTTGTTGAGATCTATAGTTTCTTTATTCAATTTTTGTTTGGATGATCTATCCAGTGGTGAGAGAGGTGTGTTAAAATCGCCTAGTATTATTGTGTTGTGGTCTATTTGATTTCTGTAATTGAGAAGGATTTGTTTGACATACGTGGATGAGCCAATGTTCGGGGCATAGATATTTATGATTGTTATGTCTTGCTGATTTATGCTTCCCTTAAGCAGCAGGTAATGTCCTTCTTTATCCCTTCTGACTAGTTTTGGCTTGAAGTCCACATTATCTGAAATGAGGATGGATACTCCAGCTTTTTTGCTGTGTCCGTGTGCATGGTATGTTTTTCCCCATCCTTTCACCTTTAGTCTATGGGTGTCTCTTTCTATGAGATGAGTCTCTTACAGGCAGCATATTGTTGGATTTTTCTTTTTTCTTTAATCCAATCTACCGGTCTGTGTCTTTTGATTGATGAATTCAGGCCATTAACATTCAGGGTTATTATTGTGATATGATTTGTATTCCCAGTCAATGGACTCATATTTGTTTTTGACATGATTTGGTTTCTCCTTTATTTGGCTATTCCTTTAGGCTAGCACCTCCTGTTGCTGATTTGCATCATTGTTTTTCATCTCTTCCTCATGGAATATTTTGCTGAGAATGTTCTGTAATGTTGGCTTTCTTTTTGTAAATTCCTTTAGCTTTTATTATCATGGAAGGATCTTATTTCATCGTCAAATTTGAAGGTAAGTTTTGCTGGGTATAAGATTCTTGGTTGGCATCTGTTTTCTTTCAGGGCTTGGTATATGTTGTTCCAGGCCCTTCTAGCTTTTAGGGTCTAGATTGAAAAATCTGCTGATATTCTTATTGGTTTCCCTCTGAATGTAATTTGATTCTTTTCTCTCGCGGCCTTTAAAATTCTGTCTTTATTTTGTATGTTAGGTATTTTCATAATAATGTGCCTTGGTGTGGGTCTGTTGTAATTTTGTATGTTTGGAGTTCTATAAGCCTCTTGTACTTGGTTTTCCATTTCATTCTTCAGATTTGGGAAATTTTCTGTTATTATTTCATTGAATAGATTGTTCATTCCTTTGGTTTGTTTCTCTAAGCCTTCCTCAATCCCAATAATTCTTAAATTTGACCTTTTCATGATATCCCATAATTCTTGTAGATTCTGTTCATGATTTCTTACCATCTTTTCTGTTTGGCCAACTTTGCTTTCAAAATTAAATAATTTGTCTTCAATGTCTGAGGTTCTGTCTTCCAGGTGTTCTCTCCTATTGGTTATGCTTCCTATGGAGTTTTTAACTTGGTTTATTGTTTCCTTCATTTCAAGGATTTCAGTTTGGTTTTTTTTTCAGTATCTCTAACTCTTTATTGAAATGATCTCTTGCTTCCTGTATTTGGTCTTTTAACTGTTGATTGGTGCGATCATTTAATGCCTGCATTTGCTCTTTCATCTCCTCCTTCAATGCCTGCATTTGCTCTTTCATCTCCTCATTAGCTTCCCTGATCGTTTTAATTACGTACATCCTGAACTCCCTTTCTGACATTTCTTCTGCTGTGCTGTCATTGGGTTTTATTGATGTAGTACCTAGGTTTGTTTGGGACATTTTCTTCCCTTGTTTTCTCATATTGGTCAGTTGTCAGTGTGACCCTGAGATATTGCAGTTTTCCGCTATTGGCTTATAGTGTCCCGGTAGATTTCCAGTGTATCACCTCCCAGCCTTCAGTAGCCTGATGTCTTGGAGGAATCTGATAAAGCAGCTCATCAGAAGAAAACTGCCCCTAGCCCCCTACTGGTTCCCGGTTTGGAACTGGCTCTGTGCGGAAATGCTCTCACTGTGGGCTTGCACCGTGCAGCTGGCCGTGTGGGAGGAGCCCACTGCCGGAGTGTGGAAGGCTACCTTGGGAAGACTCTAGCTGCCCTGCCTGGCTCTGATAAGCCACCTCTATCTGGGCCTGCCACCCGGGTCGAGCTTTACCCAGTGGGCAGACTCACCCGTGGCTCTATTTCAGTCCGAGTCTCTCAATGCCTCCCCTTCTTAACTCCTGGGTTCTGGAGTGACTGGGGGTGCAGTCTCCCTCTAGGCCGCCATCTTGTATCACCCCATGAAGAGAGCCTGCAGCCAGAGTGGGCAGAGCCGCCTGAAGAGGTCTCTGGCTGCCCTGCCCTAATCCCAGAGGCTGCTTATGGATCGAGGCTCTCCACTGGTTTGTTGCCGGAGTACGCTGCGCTGCAGTGGCTCCAGGACTTGGAGCTTGTTCTGGTAGCGGGCCAGTTCCATTCCGAGAACCTGGAGAAGCTGGCTGTGTGGGCGGGGCCCACCGCCGGAGTGCGCAGGGCTGCCTGTGGATGACTCTAGCTGCCCTGCCCGGCTCCAATAAGCCACCTCTATTTGGGCCTGCCACCCGGGCGGAGCTTTACCCAGTGGGCAGACTCACCTGTGGCTCTATTTCAGTCCGAGTCTCTCAATGCCTCCCCTTCTTAACTCCTGGGTTCTGGAGCGACTGGTGGTGCAGTCTCCCTCTAGGCTGCCATCTTGGATCACCCTGTCACTCTTCTGTCTTAAAAATGAACACACTGAGCTGGGCATGCTAACAAGGATCACCAAGTTCAAAGGTAGCATTAGCTATGTAGCATGGTCTTAAGCAATTTAGGAAGACCCTTAACAAATTACCAAGACCCCATCTCAAAGTGTTAAAAAGGGCTAGAGACGGATGGGGAGATAAATCAGTTGGTAGAGTGCTTGCTGTGCAAGCACAAGTCCCTGAGTTCGATCCCCAGCACCACAAAAAGAAAAAAAAAAGGACTAGAGATGTGACTCACTGGTGAAGCACCACTGGGATCAATCCCTGGTATCAAAAAACAAACAAAGAATGCCCTTGAATACACTGTATTTAAGTAATATCAAGAATTCAATGAATTTCTGAAAGAAAATTAGAATCTTGTTTCAGGTATCTAGCAGATATCATGTTGTAAGAAAAATAGAAGATTATAAGATAAATTTTGGGATTTGATTCAACAGAAATATTTCCTCTCCTCCATGTAACAATGTCCAAATTATTGTTTTAAATTTCCTACTAGCCCATCTCTCTTGCCCCACATTAAACACAAAACAGCACCTCTCAGTGAAGTCTCAGCAAAAGCTAGGAGATCTGGGACAATAGATACAATGCTGTAGACATTGAAGCAAAGAAAATTAGACTGTAAAGTATTTATTCTGCCAACACGATGGGTATTCTTGAGTAAATAATGACCCTTTGGAGAAAAGGAAATATGATTTCTGAAGCCTTGGTAGAATAAATGACTTCCCTGGAGTTATCTAACCAAGTGTTTCAGCATATCAAAACCTAAGGCATGACTTCTGACATGTAATGCAGATCCCTTTCCACTACGCCTTTCCCTCTCTCAGAGCACAAGCATCCACATGCAATGCAAAGTGTGAGGGTAACCATATTTTACCTACTGCCACAAATCTCTACATCAGAATCTCTGGCACAGTGAGGGAAGGCTTGCCAGGTAATCTGGGTGTCATGAAACACTAGCAGTCAGTCATGTAAGCTCCTTTCTGGTAATTATAACATTCCTAGGGTTATTTTCATTTTGAATATGTAACCTTGTTCTAAAAATGTAACTGAGTTTACATTTTAATTCATTCACTTTAACAAACTCTTAATTTTATATCATTATCTGTGTATTACTAATTTGAGTTGTAAAATAGACTGTCACATGCATAAAATATTATATGCCTACCTGCTCTATGTGCTCTCAATACTACAGAGAGAGTCCATGACAAACATAAAATTGAAAATCAATAAAATTTACTCATGATGAATCTTAGAATTTGTAGTCAATATGCATATAGCATGTTGAAAAACTATGCTGAGACCACAAATTTCACAAATGTTCTATTCATTTTTCAGCTGCATTAATTCAGGTTATAAGACTAGCACAAATATTTAAGTGTCAATTTAAAAATAGTTATTTAACAATTGGATAATATTATGCAATGTATCATTATTTAGGAACTAGTAAAAATATGTGGGATGGAATAATTCATTATGACTTGAGACAGGCATAGTAAAAATGTTGGAGTGAATGTAGAATATTCAAATAAGTACAAGAAAGCTATCAATGTTGTTTCCTAAAACACTAGGTTATGAGAGAGAGAACTAAGAGGACATTATTATGACTTTATCTGGACAGTGAATTCACATTGTTTATAAACTAATTAAATGGGGGAAACATCTCCTCCATCCCAAATATGTACTATTAGCCTTGCTGCTGTTTTCTTCAATAGTCATTTGTTCAGCTATTTCAGATAATGATTCACCAGTATTCTGGCATTCTCAAAGAGTGACGGATAGCATTCTCTTAAACTTTTTCATACAATCAATTGAATGTGACTTGAAAATATTCTGAAAGAATGAACACAAAAGTGAAGTTATCAACATTTTACTGCTCAAGAAAGCAATGTCATTCTGCCTTTCCTGGGAATCTTCAAAATAGGAATATGATGAATATAATCAGGAAATTTTTACTTTGCCAAACAACACAAAATTCAAACTCCTGTTTAAAAAGATACATTTGCTAATTAATGCTATATTTATTGTGCATTATTATTATAATAGAAATTTTGCATATTTAGAATTCAATCATAATAATGAAATTTAGAAAGTTTGCAAATTTTCTTAAATTGTACTTTCTAAAAGACTCTATCCCTACAAATCACAATCCCATAGGAACCAGTCAGTAGATATTTTCAGATACAACCATGGGTTAGGAGAGGTAAAGAGGAAAGGATAAAGAATAATCTTTGACCTTTTACTATCCATTTTTATGTATTAGGAAATTTTCTCAAAGAAGTTTCCTGGCCACATCAGACAAATAACAAATAATTAGACTTAAAAGTAGGATTGCCATTGACTTTATCCTCCACATTATAGCATCTCTGAAATCAGGTTGTATTTCACAATTAATAGGATTTCAAATGTAATTGAGAGAATTTTTTTTCTTTTTTATACATACTTAATTGAATGATACAATTCATGGTGTAGTCTTACAAATGATGAAACAATGTACTTGCTACCAAACCCATTTCTTCAACAATTTACCCATCATTTCTTTCTGATTTACTTTCTGACTTGCAGTGAGCTGGTATACCAGATCACCATTAACTATAAATATTATCCTACATTAGAGTAAGGTCCTCATAAACTCCTTTATGCTTGGACTGGGGTTGTGGATCAGTGGTGGAATTCTTGCCTGGCATATGTGAGGTACTGGGTTCAATCCTCAGTAACACATAAAAATAAATAAACAAAATCAACAAATTTTATCTATTTACAACTAATGTTTTTGAAAACTCCTTTATGCTAAAATACATGTTTTACCAAACACTTCTGTTTACCTATTTCTTATTGTGTTTTTCTTTTTGTCTTATTCTGACTGTATTCTAAGTAGTTGAGTTTGCTGAACAGGTGACCTCTGCATAATATACTAGTTAAATAATAATTTTTGTTTGCTCAGAGGTTGAATGGAGGGTATCATGCATAAATTCACAAATAGCAATGATTTTGTTCCTTACCATCTCCATGTTATATTTACTATATATTTCAAAATAAACACTACGGGAAAAATATAAAACCACACTTATTGAAATAGCAAGAATTACAATTACACTATAATAAAGACTTTTTTCACACCTAACCTCTAAAATAGGAGACAGACTGGTGAATTATTGAAAAGACTTTATGCCTTAGCTTGGTTTCATTATAATACCAAACTGACAAGTATATTCTGGTGAGTATTTTCTGTTAATGTATCTTTTAGATTACTATTCCTCTTTTCAACTGTATCTAACATGCAATTAAACCTATTTGGTTCTTTATTTTAGTTACTAAATTTTATCTATTTCAAAATTTCCTTTTCTTTTCTATAGATCCCACTTCTCTAATAAAATTTTCAATCTCACCATGCATTTTTATAACTAGATTAGTTATCATGTGTTAATTCCTTTGTAACTCCAAAGTCTGTGTAATCTTTATCAAGACTATTTTTATGTTTTGAACTGTTCCTGTTCTTGATTTTTTTCTCTTGGGTTTACTGTACACTTAGCAATTTTTTATTGACTGCCAGTACTCTATGTGAATGATTTTATGAAATGCCTATAGGAAAAATATACAGATTCTAGATGCTGTTACCTTCCACCAAACAAAATTTTATTCACCTCTAGGAGGAAGTCAAAGTAGATGAATAGGTCAACTCAATCCAATCAGGAATAGAGATTGCTTGAACACTACTATAAAGATTGACCTGCCTGTGGTTTGTCCTCACTCTTTTTTGTCACAGCCCTTTCACAGATTACACTGTAACCTGAGCCAGAAAAACAAATTATCAAAAACTCCATGCAACTTTTCCAGTTGCCTTTTGCTTATATTTTATAACCTATTCAGCTTTTATCCTTTTTCTCTACACAGTTGAAGAGTTAGAAAACACAGGAGAAAACCATTGCAGACTGTGTCTGTACCCTTCTCTCCTGAATCTTAACTGACTCAGCAGCTCTACAATGTCTTCCAAAGGATTTTAGTTTTCTAGCACTTTTAGTAGTTTCAGCAGAAGCTTTAGTCTTCTATAAGTACTCCATCATAGGCAAAAATGGAGGCTTTTATGTGGATTTAAAGATAACATATCACAGGTATTTTACCAAGCAAGGTAGTCAATAAAATCAAAAGTTGAATCCAAAAAGAAACCTGTATAGTGTAGGGCTGTCCTAAATGGTATCTTGTATCTGACTGTCAAACTTACCGAGCTACCTTCATGGTCAGTCATCAATGCCATTCATTTAAACATACTAGATATTTAAGATGAACTGAGCATGTCACTCTCATCTCTCTAAATGGGTCTGAAATAAGACTTTACCCTAGAGAAAGGAGAGAATCCCTTTAGCAATTTATCAAGCATGGTAATTGTATCACCCCCTACAGAGTCATCAAGAAATATATATTCTACAAAAGTCCTAAGAGCTGGTAGCTCATAATCACCAACTTCTTAGACAGCAAACTTTTTAAACACAGTCATATGTTTACTGATTTCTGACCAACTACATAGACATCATTTCAGAATCTAGGCATATATTTTTTTTTAATCGGGAACTATTTCAAAATTTTTGAAAACTGGATTCTGCCTATTGCTCATAACAAATAAGAATAAAATTAAGAAAGTAAAAAAGAAATGATTTATATCACATACTAACAAATCAATTATATGTGGATTCAGTATACCTTACCACATATGGTCTGGCTATTTGAAATAGCAGTCAAGAGCTAAATGTGGCTAATGAGTACCTGAAAGAAGTTACTACAAACTGGGTTGTGCCATAAATGTGAAATATTCATATAAATTTCAAAGACTTAGTAGGAAAAAAGAATATAAAATAATTCAGTAATTGTATTTAATATTAAAGAAAAATAAAAAAGAAATTGTAGCTGCTGGGTGAAGAAGGGAAATGAGAATTACTGGTTACCTGGTACAGATCTTCAGTTTTACAAGATAATAAGGATTCACATAGACAGATAATGGTGATGATTGCAAGACAACATGAAGTATTTTCTTAATAACAAACACAATAATGGTTAAGTCAGTACATATTAAATGTATTTTTAAAAACTAAAAACCCTTAATTGCCTTAGACAGAAATAAGCATTTATTATCTCACAAAATTTTAGCTTTAATTAAATTTTATTTGTTCTACTGCTAATACAGAAAAGATACTATGGATATATTTAAGTGAATTATATTACTAAATTAAATCCATCTTTAAAAAAACTTTTTAAAATATATGTCCAAAAGATTACTAGTGAGGACAGAAAAAGTTCTTCCCATGAATGAGTTCATTGCTGAGTGAAAAATATAAAGACTGGCTGTTTAGTTAAATATTCTTCAAGAATCAGATAAAAAATGGGCTACAGAGATGGGTAGTGGAATAATGAGTTTCAGATATTATAAGATTCAAATGTAGCAAAAGTGTAAAATATTTGAGTACTCCATGTGAAAAGTAGAAGGAAGAAAAATAATAATGACAGAAACAGGAAAACCTTCATTTACACTAGTCCCATGGAAATAACTTTGATAGTTGCTATTATTTTTCTAAGATTAAAAAAAATTATTTTAGACATGCAAGAAATCTATTTCAGGATCTACTAATTTAAAACAAGCAGTTGTATACAGATATCAAAAGCAACAACTTGATACAGCCCACCACACTCATCCAAAGCAAACAGGTTAGTCCTTGAATATAATTAATATTTAAGGTAACTGTGACCACAAAATATGAAGATCTGTACATTATTTGAAAGTACACAAATTATGTCTTGATATGAACCATATATCCCAGGGACTTAATGTTTTTAATTATAAGGTTCCACTGTAGGGATGTGGGAATAATTTGGAAGAAAAAATGAATAATGGAGGGAGTGTAGTGGTTCAAAATAATGACTGAGTGAACTGCACTGCAGCTTTTACTTATGACATATACTGATTTTTATGCCATAGTGACTGCAAAATAAAAAAATAATAAATATATTTTGTATACAACATATAAACATTTAGGTATTCAGACAGCATGAGAATTTTTGAACTACATAAATAAGTTTAATATTGATACATGGAAAGGGGTATCACCGAGCAATATATAGTGCAGAAGACCTTTCTAACAGCTTTCTGACAGTTCTTAGATTGATCAATATCATAATATAGCACAAATGTGATTCAATAAATATGGCACTTCAAAATTTCTTAACTGAAAGTTTTAACTATATTACATGAGTACAAATTAATTTTAGTTTCTTGTGTTATTTAAACATACTCTTTTATGTTGTACATTAGAACATTCTAACTTAGTTTGCAAAAAAAAATCATTTCCCTGATCCTATAATTTTGCTTATTTTTTATTTCCCTTCAACAATTGAAGACTGAAAAACACTAAATATTATGGAACTGCTTACTTGGACAGAGTATGTAATCCAAATTCTCTTGGATAAACAATAATGAATGCTATGTTTTCTCTTATAAAATAATCACAGATGCTTCATTACTTGTACCATGCATGTGCTAAAGATGAACTATTACTCAAAACATTCACATATCATACCTTGTCAGAAGAAAAAAAAAATCAAGATAATATACAGAATGAAAAAATACAGGAAAGATAAAAGCAAACAAGAAAACATATAATTGTAATGGTACTGGTTCTGAAACTTTCTATTGCTATTTTACAAGATAGTTACCAAGGTGAGGATATTTTCTGTCATAAATATTTCAACTCCCTATTTCCTTGGCAAAATTTCACATACTGGAGTATTCATTTAGTCACATTGACATTAGAATATTTATTTGTGACTTCTATAGTAGATAAGCTTCCTCAATTGCTTTAAAAACATTTTTCTTGGATATTTTCTTAAAAGTTTCCATCCCAGAAAAAATTCATTCAAAATAAAATAAGCTTTCTAAATATAAAAGATGATAATCAAGTTCACAACACTGTCAGGTAATTTACACATAACTGTTAATTATTTCCAGGCTACCTAACTCATTTCCCTGATCCTCAATAATTCAGCAAAAGACAGACAAGAATAGCTTTTGAAAATGATCTTCAGATCTCACCACTCAAAGAAGTACATTTGCATTTCCTTGATAAACTGTCTGAAAAAGTTCTCATGTGATCTTTTTCTTCTCTTTGTATGACATTGGAGCATAACATTTCAGTAGTCTACACTTGACCTGACAACTGAAAAAACAGCATACATTGCAATGCAGCTGCTGGCCATGGACATGGTGGAGCTTAGCAAGGGTGACTGAGGGGAAGTCCCTGGAAATGTGCTAAAAAAAAGAAGCCATTCTGATGTGGTGAGGCAGATTTCAAGAGATGGAACATCTGGCACAGTGCATTGAACAAAAATGAAGATGAGTTGATATGGAAAAATATATAAATTAGAAAAAATAGGAAGAAGTTAGAAAGAGAGACAGAACATTAGGACTTTAGAACACAGTGCCAAGAATTTTGGGGTGTCATATTTGTTTAATTTTCACAAGAAGTTTCATGGATTTTTATACCATTTTAATATAAAAATGGAGCTCTATAAATGTATTTCTTAGTGTGGCTGAGTCTCTTCATCCCTATCTCCAGCACATACACACAAACAATTTTAAACTCTAGACAAAGGAACAAAAGGAATCCTACCTGAAAACATTAAAGAAGGACTAAGTCAGGACAGACAATAGAGTTCCATTTAACACTTTGAAAAAGGCAATGTCATGGCATTGAGATGGGAACAGGTTTTTCTTCCTCTTTTTACTTTAGAAGGGACCACAGGGTGGAGGTGGGTAAAAACACCTTTAAAGAAATCTGTAACCTCGGTTCATGAAGACCCAGAAAACAGAGAGTTAATCCCCAGGTCATGGAAAGTGAGAGGTAATGCCAGAAAGAAGAAAAGTTGTTAGTGGGGACCCCAATTTTATGGATACCGTCTGCCCACATCTCAGTCTAAAGACTAAAGGGGACATTTGTGGGAAGATTGGGAACAAATTAAAGCTAACAGAACTGAGATCTGAAGATCCATGGGGAGGAAGTTTCTGATGATTGACCTAATGACAACTTTAGGAATCTAAACTGATGAGGCTAAGTCATGAACAAAACATGGAAAATGTGTCTGTGCATGTTTTGGCAATGTGTATAAAACAGGTGATACAGGGAACTGGAAATTGCCTTATAAAAACAAATTAAAAGTGAGAAATAGCTCAAAATGATATTAAATAAAAATAATATCTCAATAATAACATTGATGTTAATGTTATAACTCATCAATCAAAAGACATAGTTTGTAAGATTGGATTAAAAAGGAAGACCCAACAATATGCTATCTCCAAAAGACTCTCCTCATAGGCAAAGACATTCACAAGTTAAGGTATAAGGATTGAAAATAAATATCATTCATTTGGAGTTTATGTACAAGGAAGCTTTAATATCCTTATATTGGATAGAGTGGACTTGAAGTCAAAGTTAATCAAATGGAACAAAGAAGGTCATATCATACTGCTTAAGGGAAATATACATCAATAAGATATACTGCTATGGGGTGCAACTTAAGAACAGACCGATCACCACTGAGAAGTCCAAATTTGAGAGTCTTTATTAAGCTGGCCAACTGACTGTCTCACACAATGCCCCCAAAAATGGCTATTGGTAGAACAGCCCCAACCACAGGGTTGTAGGGGTTCTTATACCAAAAATCACATCAATAATAAGTGTTTGTTGCTATGATTCAAAATTACAAACTGACATCATGAGATCCTCAACAGGGGGGGAAGTGGGTCAAACTGACCCTTACCTAGGTACAAACTAAAGAATGATTGCTAACATCCACACAATTACTGTTTACATGGCACATTGTTTAGGAGCAATAGGGATCAAAAGAGAGCAATTCTTTACTACATAGGAGTTGCCATTGTATATTATTAAACATGTCACACCAAGTAACTTATGATGGGCACAGAGGTGGGGTGTTCCCATGGGAGAAACTTATTTCCTACATAACATGGAGTCTCAGAGCAAAATGGAGTCTGTTTAGTCATTTCCCTTAGAGTCTGGCCTATAACATTCTCATGGAGCCAGATCTGTCAGCCCATCACAATACCAATTATAAATACCCATATTGCTCAAAATGGAGCATCTACATATATCAAACCTTTCTCAATTTCAAGAATCAATAAACCAAAACACAATAACACTGGGTGATTTTAGTATATTCCTATCAACAACTGATAGATACTCCAACCAAAAACTAAATTAAGAAGGTTTAGAATTAAACAATAAAATTAATAATTCAGACAAAACAGACAAATAGAATATTTCATCCATTAATGACTGAATACACTTGTTTCTCAATAGTACATGAATCCTTCACTAAAATTGAAAATTATAGCTCTAATACCTTGGAGTATATCAGATTATAAAAGAAGTAAATGAGAAATCAATGATAAAATAAAAAAGAGTGACTACTCTGACAATTGGACAATAAATATTACCTTGAATAGCTAATGTGTAGCTGAAGAAATCAGGGATGAAATTAAAAAAGTACATAGAGGTAAGTGAGAATAGTGACACAGCATATCATAATTACTGGGACACTATGAAGGAACTTCTAAGAGGAAGGCTTACTGCATTGAATTCATTTGATTAAAGAATAATAAATTCCAACTAAATAACCTAAAATCACTTCTCAAAGCCAAAGAAAAGAACAAATCTATACCAAAATAGTAGAAGACAGAAAATAATTAAAAACAGTACCAAAATCAATGAAGTTGAAATAGAAAATTCAAAAAGTCAATGAAACAAAATGTTGTTCCTTTGAAAAATTAATAAAATTAATAAGCACTTAGCCAAGCTAATGAAGTAGAGAGAAAAATCAAACTAATAAAATTTATGATGAAAATGAATTATCACCAAAGACACTCCTGAAATGCAGATGATAGAAACTATTGTGAAAATCTATAATTTAATAATACAGAAAATCACAGAGATCAACAAATTTCTAGAGAAATATTACCTACACAAATTAATGTAGGAGGACACAAAAAATTAGGACACACCAATTTCAAGCAATGGAATAGAAGATGCCATCAAAAGACTACCACACAAACAAACAAACAAGCAAAAAACCCCAGGACCAAATAGATTCTCAACCAAGTCCTTCCAGCCCTTCAAAGAAGATTTTACCCCAATATTTCTCAAATTATTCCATGAAACAGATAAGGGGAAACACTTCAAAACACATTCTATGATCCTAGTTTCACCCTGATACCAAAACCAGACAAAGATTCATCAAGGAAAGAAAACTTCTGACTAATATCCCTGATAAATATAGATGCAAAAATTCTAAAGAAAATACTGGCACATTGCATACAAAATCATATTAAAAAGGATAGCGTACCATGATCAAGTAAGTTTCATGCTAGGAATGCAAGGAAGATCTAACATACATATATCAATAAAATAATTCATCACATCGATGAATTAAACACAATAATCATATGATTATCACAAGAAACAAAGAAAAAGGATTTGACAAAATTCAGCATCCATTCATGCTCTATACACTAAATAAATTAGGGATAACCAGAACACTTCTCAATATTGTAAATGCTATATATAATAAACCCAAGACCACTATCATTCTAAGTGGATAAAATTTAAAATGTTTTCTGCTAGAAACTGGAACAAGAGAGGGATGCCCTTTTTTACCACTTTTATTCAATTTAGTACTTACAAGCCTCACTGGAACAATTAGGCAAAAGAAAGACAGTAAGGTGATATGAATAGGAAAAGATCTTAAATTATCTCTATTTGCCAATGATATGATTCTGTATTTAGAAGACACAAAAACTCCACCAGAAGGCATCTAGAATTCATTAACAGATTATGCAATTTAACAGGATATAAAATTAATATCCATAAATAAATTGTGTTTCTATATATCACTGATGAATCAGTTCAAATGAAATTATAAAACTCTCCCTTTCCTAAGAGTCTCAAAAAATGCTCAGGTATCAATCTAACAAAAGAGGTCAATGACCTCTACAATGAAAAGTACAGAACATTTAAAAAAGTAATTGAAGAAGACCTTAGAAGATTGAAAGATCTCCCATGTCCTTGGATCGGCAGAATTAATATGTCAAAATTGCCATACTACTGAAAGTATTATAGAGATTTAACTCAATTTCTATACAAATTCCAATAATTTTCTTCATAGAAATAGAAAAGTGAATCATAAAATTTATTTGGAAAAACAAGTGGACCTGAATAAATAAAACAATGCTTATTAGAAGAGTGAAGCAGGAGGCAACACAATATTATGCCTTAAGTTATACTACAGAGATATAGTAACAAAAACAGCAAGTTATTGGCACCAAAACACACATGAAGGCAAACTGGACAGAAAACACAGAAAGAAACCTACATATATGCAGTTAATTCATTCTAGAAAAAGGTGTGACAAACACAAGATTCTTCAGCATATGGTGCTGGATAAACTGGAAATCCATGTAGAGTAAAATTTTTCTCCTATCCTTCAGATTGCACAAAACTCAACTCACTTTAGATCAAGGACTTAGGCATTAGAAGAGATTGTTTACCTCATAGAAAAAAAATAGAGTACAAATTGTCCACCATTTTAGCTTAGGAACTGACATCCTCAAGAAGACTTCTAAAGTGCAAAAGTTAAAATCAAGAATCAATAAATGCATGACATCAAACAAATATTCCTCACAGAAAAGAAAATGAGAATGTGAACAGAATTCCTACAGAATCGAGAAATCTTTGCCACCTACACTTCAGGTACAGCATTAAACTCTAGGATATATAAAGAACTCAAAAAAGTTAACACACACACACACACACACACACACACACACACACACACAAGAACCCAACCATTAAATGGGCAAAGGAATTTAGTGGGCACTTCACAAAAGAAATATAAATTGTCAACAAATATATGAAAAAATGTTCAATATCTGTAGAATTTAAAGAAATGCAAATCAAAACTACAATGAGATTACCTCCAACTCCAGTCAGAATGCCAAATATCAAGAATACAGGAAATAATGTTAGTGAGAATATGGGGGATAATGCTCACTCATACATTGCTGGTGGTACTGCAAATTAGTGCAACCACTCTGGAAAGCAGCATGGAGATTGCTGAAAAAAATTTGGAATAGAGTGACCATTTGACCCAGTTATCCCACTCCTTAGTATATATACAAAGACTTATAATTAGTATACTAGAGTGATGCAGCCACATCAATTCTTATAGGAGCTTACTTTGAAGAGCATAGCTATGGAACCACACTATGTGCCCCATGACAGATGAATGGATAAAGAAAATGTGGTATATATAAATAATACAATATTACTCTGCCATAAAGAAGAATGAAATTATGGCATTTGCCAGTAAATGGGTGCAACTTTAGACTATCATGCTAAGTGAAATATGCCAGTCTTAAAAAACCAAAGGTCAAATAGTTTCTCTGATATGTGACTGCTAACACATAGTAAGTGATGGTAAGGGAATAACAAGTTTATTGTGTTAGACAAAGGGGAATGAAGGTAAGGAAGTGGCATGGGAATAGGACATTCAAATGAATTGGACATAACTTTCCTATGTTCATCTATGAATACACTACCAGTGAACTTCCACATTATGTTCAACCACAAGAATGAAATCCTAACTAGAATAATATATATTTAATGCATCTATAATATCTCAAAATATAGTGTGTATATAGATATATCTATATACACACATATATCTCACATTTTCTTTATTCATTCATCTGTTGAAGGGCATCTAGTTTGTTTCCATAATATACCTATTGTGAATTGAGCTGTTATAAACAGTAATATGGCTGTTTCACTAAAATACATTGATTTTAAGTCCTTTGAGTATAAATCAAGTAGTGGGATAACTGCTTTAATTTCATGTTTTCTGTAGATTCTCCATACTACTTTTCATATTGGTTGCACCAATTTGCATTCCCACCAGCAATAAATGAATGTATGTTTCCCTCCGCATTCTCACCAACATTTATTGTTGCTTGTATTATCGATAATTGCCATTCTGATTGAAGTGAGATAAAATCTTAGTTTTATGATTTGCATTTCCCTAATTGATAGAGATGTTGAACATTTTTCATATATTTCTTGATCAATTGTATATCTTTTTCTGTAAGGTGTCTGTTCAGTTCCTTAGACCATTTATTGATTGGATTATTCATTTGTGTATGTGTATGTTAAATTTTTTGAGTATGTTAAATTTTTTGAGTTTTTTATATATCCTAGAAATTAGTGCTTTATCTGAGATGCATCATGTGGTATAGATTTTCTTCCAATCTGTAGGCTCTCACTTCATATTATTGGATTTTGTCTTGGGCTGAAAAGAAGTTTTTTAGTTTAAGTTCATTCCATCTGTTGATTCTTGATTTAACTTCTTGTGCTTTAGGGGTGTTAGTAAGGAATTCAGGTCCTAGGATGACATGATGAAGATTTGGGCCTAATTTTTCTTCTAGTAGTCACAGGGTCTCTTTTCTAGTGCCTAAGTCTTTGGCCCATAGTGTGTTCAGTTTCATGCCAGGTGAGAGATAAGGGTATAATTTCATTTTGTTACATGATGTTTTTCTTTTTCACAGCACTATGTGTTGAAAAAGCTATCTTTTCTCTAGTGGATATTTTTGGCACCTTTTTCTCATATGAAATACCTGTATTTATGTGGGTTTGCGTCTGTATCTTCTTTTCTGTACCATTTTTCTACATATCTGTTTTGTTGCCAACTCCATGCTATTTTTATTAATATAGCTCTGTGGTATATTTTCAGGTCTGGAATTATGATGCCACCTGCCTAACTTTTCTTGCTAAGGATTGATTTGGATATTCTGGGTCTCTTATTTTTCCCAATGAATTTTATATTGCTTATTCTAGTTCTATGAAGAATGTCTTTGGAATTTTTATAGAAATTGCATTAAATCTGTATAATGATTTTGGTGGTATCTTCAGGGGCAATATCTGTGGTGGAGTCTGTGGTGGTGGTGTTAGCAGCTGCCGCAACCAGGAAAAAAACCTCTGGGCATCTGCCATGAAAAATATTTAAAAGTGACTAGTAGCATATGTTTCTAGTCATCAAGTCATGACTAGGTTAAATTCCCTGGGCCAAAAAAATAAATTTTTCATATGACTCTACAGAGTAATATCTTGTATATTACTTACTATATGTATGTGTTTGTGTGTGTAATTCACTGCATAAACAGATTTAAGTACAAATTTACATGATTATCTCAACATAAGCATAAAAGTCTTCTGACAACATCCAGCAACCATTCATATTTAAAACTCTACAGGAACAAGTGACAGAAGAAAATTTCTTCAATAATATAAAAGCTGAATATGAGAAACCCAATGCTAACATTATAAGGAATGGAGAAAAATTAAAGCATTTTCTCTCCAAAACAAGAATAAGACAAAGATATAAACTCTCACCACTTCTATACAACTTGAAATTCAAGCCAGAGCAATCAGACAAGAGAAGAAATCTAATGCCATGCACACAGAAAAAAAAAAATCACTTATCTCTGTTCTTGATGACATTAACCTTAACTTAGAAAATTTAAAATGCTACATTGGCAAATTTATAGAGATGATAAACAAATTTACTAAAGGAGCTGGATATAAGAACAGTATACATAAATCAATAACATTCCTATATTGTGCAATTTAACATTTTACTAAAGAAATTGGAAAAAAAATCTCAATCACAGCACCCTAAAAATACTTGGGAAAAAATCAAAATTTTGAGGTTTAGATTATCAACAATGATAATCAACAAGATATCAACAATGAAAACCACAAAACAGTAAATTAAAAAAAAATGGAAGCAGATCTTAGGAGGTAGAAATACTGCTCATGTCCTTGAATAAGCAGAATTAATATTATAAAAATTGCCATACTACCTACAGCAGTAAATAGACTCAATACAACCCAAATCAAACTATCAATGGCATTCTTTACAAAACACACGGACAAAAAAGCAGTTCTAAAATTTATTTGGACAATTAAGAAACAGAATATCCAAATCACCCTGAATGAAAAAAGAAAAAAAACAGGATGCAGAAAGTATCACAATACCAGAAATCCAATTATGTTGTAGAACTTTTGTTTACAAAGTGCATTACAAAAACTGACCTTAATACCAATGGAATAGAAAATACAGAAAAATTCACATAGATACAGTGACGATATGTGACAAAGTTGCCAAAAACATATGTTGGAGGAAGGAGAGACTTTTTAACAAGTGATGCTATGAAAATTAGATATCTATATTTAGAAAAATTAAAACTTGATCCCTATTTCTCACTCTGCACCAAAGACAACTCCACTGAATCAAAGACAGGTATTTAACCAGAAACTTTAGAAGTGCTTAAAGAAAATGTAGGTCTAACACTTCAACATATTGACAAAAGTATCAACTGCCTTAATAAGACTTCTAAAGCTTAAGAAATATAACCAAAAATCAATAAGTGGGATGAAATCAAATTTCAAAACTTCTGTGCACCAAAGAAAACAAGAATGTGAATAGAGTGTACCAATGTGATAAAATGTTTTACTCCTGCTCCTAATGACAGAAAATTAATATACAGAATATAAAACAACTAAAACAATATGATCCACCCCAATTACTAAATGGGCAAAAAGTCTGACCAGACAATGGTTAAAATAAGAAACACAAATAGCCAACATATATATGAAAAAATGTTCAACGTGTCTAGAAATCAGTGAAATGCAAGTCAAAACTACATGGAGGAGAGTCTATTATTATTGTGTCCTTGCTCTTTCCCCATACCTCAAAAGCATTATTACATTTAAAAAGAGCTAAATAGACATTTTTATCTCACTTCACTCATAATAGCAATTTTCAAGATGAATGTGGTGTATCCACGTATCAGAGAGAACATTTTGGGGGAGATTATACAAACAAGACCAGTGTAACTCCACATCATGTATAGCACAAGAATGGGAAGTTATACTCCATATGTGTATAACATGTAAAATATACTCTACTGTCATGTATATCTAAAAAGAATTTTTAAGAAGATCAAAATAAATAATGTGGGGGAAAATGTACACTTTAGCAGTGTTGGTAGGTTAGAAAACTAGTACAATAATTCTGGAAAACCCTAAGGATATTCCTTTTGAAAGTTGGAATGGAACCACCACATGACTCAGTTGTCCCACTCCCTGATATACATCCAAATATGTCAGCATACTGTAGAGGAACAGCCACCTCAGAGTTTATAGAAACACAATTCACAATAACCTAATTACAGAACCAGCCCACATACCCATCAACAGACTAATGGATAAAGAATATATGGTGTACATTCACAATGGCATTTTACTTAGTCATACAGAAGAATGAAATGATAGCATTTGGTGGAAAACTGATGAAACTGGAGAACTTCATTTTATGTGAAATAAGCCATATTCAGAAACTCAAAAGTCAAATATTTTCCTTCATGTGTGAATGCTAGATAAAATAATGGAAAAAGGCATAATTCATTAAAAATGAAAGCATAATCTGTGGAGTAGAGGAAGGGGTTATACCAAAGGAGGGAGGACAAATGTGGGATAAATAGTAGAATAAAACAAACCAAACTCTCTTGTGTACATATATGAAAAAGAACAGTGAATTTTAATTTTATGTATAACTATAATCACTAATTTAAACTGACTTTCTAAACTTTGACTTGTGTTTTACTTACTTTGCAAAGACTCTTGTTGTTTGGTACAAGTCATAAAATATATTCCTACCAGTTTATCTAAACATTGGTCTTTTTACTGAAGAATATAGCATTCTACTTCTGCTTTAAAAAGGGTGGGAAGGGCATTGTTCTGTAGCCAATACTTGAAAAATAATGTCAAACTTTTGATAGAAATTCTATTTATTAAGAGGAATTCCCAGAGTTTATGCTTATAACAAATTAATCTTTGTATATCCCAAGGTTAACAGTTCTTCAGTTTCTGAGACCACAGAATCAGGTTTTATATGGTAATTGAAGGCTCCTGGTGCTTTTGGACTTTGTACAATTATATTGACTGGAATCCTCCATCTCCCTCCCATTACTGCCTTTCCCAGACCTGTTTTGGGAACATTTTGTAGCTTTAAAACAACAGGGTCTGAGAATTTTTAGTGTGCCTATTTCATTATTTTCTTAGTCACAAAAATTTGCTATGGGGGGCAGGTATCTCTATAGAGTTTATGCCAGTTCCTATTGGTAGTAGTCCTCTCTTATTTTATTTTAAGAACCAAAATAACTAATATTATTGGAAATTATCCAACCCTCTAAAGGCTACTGGACAGTAGGATCTAAAAATCTGCCCACTGCTCGAATCCTAGGATTAGGTTACTTCCTCCACGACTGGTCTAAGTCAGGAAATTGTGCCTTTTAGATTTCAGAAGTGCTTCTGGTAAGCTTTGTGCAGGCTGTGCCTTTCTTGTGCAAGTTTTGGATCAAGGTTGTTGACCTTTCCAGGAATAAGTACAAGTAGTGCACAGCAACCACATTTGCCTTTGGCTGGGGTTCCAGCTTGAGAGACTGTAGCTCATTTGGTTTGATAAAATGTCTTATTATATTTTTAAAAAAAATTAAAAAATTAAAAAAATATATATAGAATATGAATCAATAGAAGCCAAACTCATCATTCTCTTTTATGTTTCCTTTAATTTTTTTTCTTTATTTTGTCCTCTCCCTGAGAAACAACACGTAATATTTTGCCTCTGCATCAGCCCTATTCAACTTTTTAAATTGCAAACCTTTTCCTACCCACTCATCTCTTCTTTGTTCCTCTTAATTAACTCTATTTTTAACTTCTCTTAGGATTGGTTAGTTTATAAAATGTCAGACTGCACCACTAATGCTATTACAAAAATAAATACACAGCAAAGTCTGTTTGATTTTATGACAGATATTATTCATGATTACCTATGGTCTTTACTGATAGAAACTGCTATCCTACCATTTTTGTTTATTGTATCAACCAACAATGTAGATGTCACAATAGAAAATAAGTACATGATTTATTCTTATATATCATATGCATAAGTTTTATTTGTTATTTAGTCACCCAATCTGTGAGGCACCCTAAGCCTACAGGATTTCTCAAAGCTTATAGAGTAGAGACCATCCTTCTTCACATCCTTTTGAACAGATGGGTAGACACAAAAACAATATGTGAAAGCAATGGAAGAAAACATCCAAAACAAAACAGTATGATTCAACAATAGACTCCACTAACACTGCAGTGCAGAAAATGCCAGGTGAGGAATTCAGAAAGTACACAGATAATATAATCTAAGAGGGATGGAAGGAGTAAAATCACAAAGAAAATACAAGAAGTGAGAGATCACTTGATTATGGAGTCAGAGATTTGGAAGAAAAATCAGCTGGTAATTCTTTTTTTTTTTTAATGTGGTGCTTCAGATCAAATCCAGTGCCTCATGCATGTGAGTCAAGTGCTCCACAACTGAGTCACAACCCCAGCCCCAATTGGTAATTCTTGAAATGAAAGAATCAATAAAACAAATTTAAAATTCAGTGAAAAGCATTACCCATAGACTAGATCATTTGAAGATTTTCAGGCAACAAAGGCAATAAAAATAATCTTAACTTGATTATGGATAAAAGATGTTAAGGGACTATAAATAGAATTTTCTAGAAATATGCGATGATATTACAAGGTCAAATTACACTTGCACCATCCCAAGTGTCTTTTCTTGCTTTTTTTTTTCTTTTTTCTATCCCATGGTGCTGGGGATTTGAACTTGGCCTTTGCCTTTGAAAAGCCAGTGCCTTAAGAGAAGGTCTATATCCTCAGCACAGGAAGAGCTCCTTTGAGATACATGGCTTGATCCAGTCAGTATCTGTGTCTCTGAAGTTCTGTGCAGAGAAACAACCCCAGACAATGCCAAAGACTAAGGTATTCTTAATTCTCCTTTTCACAACAATCTTGCAAATAACCTTTTTTACATCTCAACACCCACAGTGTAGGTGTGTGTCCTGAGGGAAAGAATTATCCAGTCTTGACTTAAGGAGGAAACTGATAGTAGAAAATTTTATCACTGATCTATGGAGTACACGCACGAGGAGAGGCAGGACTATGTGGGTATTATTATATGTTCAGGTTGTTAGTATGAAAGGAGATTCAGGGGATCATTTGCCATTGCATCCCCAGTCATTACATTCACAGTCTAGTGACACCTTCCTTGATATTTTTTTCTTTTACTACTTTTCCTTTTGGCATTTTACTTTGGAAACTTCTACCCAACAGAGTATGTTGAGAACAGGGTGATATCTGTGCAGTTAACTGACTTAATCACCAGGATTCAGGCAGTTACGACTGCACCCTCAACAGCCAATACAGGACAAATGGGACTGCTGGGCCCCAGTGCTTATCGAGGTTGTTAAGAGAAATTTGTCTGAGGAATGTGCAGCTGCCTGGAAACCTTATATTTAAAGGACAGGGAGGCCTATCCCTGACTCATCTCCGCATAGTTCACCCCTTCCCTCCTCCCTTCTCCCTCTAGAACTGTTCAGTTCTGGCCACACCCATTGAGAATCAAATTGATTATCAGGACCCAACCAGAGGAGGACTAACGTTTAGCTGTTCAAAGGTTAACCAATAACATACAGGTCTTTGTGTGTGAATGCTTGAAAATATCTTAAATACAGGACTTTCTCACCCCTTGGGGATGCTCCCCACTCAGCCATTGCAATGGTCTGAGATGTTGGTTGCAGTCCAGGCTAGAGTTTGCAATAAAACCTCGCTGTGTGTCTTGCATTACCTTGTGTGCACTTTGACTCTCTAGGGATTAGTCAATATCGGGGACCAGTCAATATTGGACCCTAACATTTGGGGGCTCGTCCGGGATAGACTCTTCCTACTCTGGCCCAAGAGAGCTAAATTACTCACAGTACTGAGGTTTCTAAGGAAATTTGCCACAGAAGGAGGATTGGCCACCTCCTGGTAGGATGTAAGTCCTGGTTAGAGTTTGGGTGAGAATTCTCATTTGGTGGAAGGAAAGGGTTGCGAGAGACCCTGAAGGTTCCACTGTCGAAAGTCATGGGAGACGTCCCGGATGATCAGGAGTCATGCCGATGTCTCCAGTGGATACCCTTTGGGCATCTGGTAAGGATCCTTGGTCTGATTCTGGTAGTGTGAATGAGAAGGGCATTGAGCCTGTGAGAGTGGTGTGGTTGACCAGCCGGTGGATGTAGGAGAGTCCTGTGAAAATTTGTTTTACTGCATGTATTACCTCCCTTGTTCTTTTCTGTCTGCTTGGTCCTTTTCTCCTCGTTATTATGGGACAGGCCCAGGTAACTCCTAAGACTTTCCTCCTGAGTCACTTCTCAGAGGTGTGCGCCAGAGGATGGAACTTTGGTGTGGACAACCTAAAGGAGGGAGAATTTGCTACACTCTGCTCCACAGAGTAGCCAATCTTCACCAAGATCTACATTGAGCAAGGTAATTAAGCTTCTCTCTCCATGCACCCCACATCTGTTTTAGGTGTAGCTTTCTGTCTCTTCATTTTGGGAGGGTAAAATGGGCTACACAACACTCCCACACATCTGCTCCCTCCTGGATGCTCCCCTTCCCTTGCATGTCAGACATTAGAAATTCAAGCTGTAGGATTAAGACCTGGGACAATTAGTATGAAAATTCCCAGGTTCCCTTTGTTCGCATAGTTAGCCTTCGCTAGTCTACCTAGAGTCTACCTCTTACTGTTCCTGTGTTTAGATGTGCTCACTGTGTTCTCTTTAAGCTGCAAGAGGAAGGCATTTAAAATCAACCCCTCCCATGAGACCCTCCAAGAAAAGGCAGGAGAGCTGACCTGAGTTATGTGCTCCCCAAGGTCTCCCTCTGTGGCAATTATTTTTTCTTTTGTGGTACTGGGGATCAAACTCAGGGTCTTGTGCTTGCAAGGCAAGCACTCTACCAGCTGAGGTATCTCCCCAGCCCTGTGGCAATTTTTACTGGAGACACCGTGCAGGACACACGGCTGTGACGTAAAGACTCACAGAAGTTCCCCCATGAAGCACCAAAATATATCGGATCTGTTAGCCAGATGTTAGGGGGCAGTTTTGATTCATCGATAACTCCCAGAAAAACGCTCCGCAGACACAGGTCCCACACGAGGAACTTTATTTTATGCAGATGATTCACATCCGCTCGGGGAAAGGGAAGAAGTAAAAGCAGAAAATGGCACAAGTTTTCTCCTCAGATATCGGAATTTTGTGGGCTGGGAGGAACCAATCGTGGAGGAGAATTATTACAGACTGACTGATGGAACAATAACATATTAGAGCATAATGTGGGAGGCAGGAGGATTATGGCAATGTAAGCTGGAAATTCCTGTAACGGGAGAGGCGGGCATAACGCAGATTGACAGGTGTTTCCTGTAGCGGGAGAGAAAGGTGACTTTATACCTTACATTCCCCCATTTCCTTTTTTATAAAAAAAATTTTTTTCTTTTTTGGGTACATGGATGAAGGTCAGTCTTCTGTAATTACTTCCTGCTGGGTGTGGACGTAGAGCTGGTATCATTGTGGCAGGAAGAACTGGAGACTTGATAGTTTCTCTGGAGGCACATCTGCAGCCAGGCTCCAATTTTTTGTGAGATCCTGATATTTCTGCAATACAAGTTGATTAATTGACATGGAAGTAAAAGACAGGGGGCTCCCCTCTTTGGATGGCATTCTATTGGAAAGAAAATTCAGTGGTTAGAAAATTATAAGCAGGACTCCAGTCCTCATGGCTGGGCATGGTTGTCTGGTATTGTCTGGCTCCCAATTTCTGGAATGGGAGGAAGAGTGGAGGGCTTCATTATCTTCAGTCTGAGATGAAGGAGTACCACAGGAGTGGCTGAGTATTGGTTGGAAGAAGCCTGTGGATTAGGAGCTGGAGAAGGGTTAGTGGACTGAGAATAGAGCTTAACCTGAGAAATGTGCAGCCATCCTGGTAGATTTTGTACCTTGACAGCTGTTGGCATGGTTAAGATCACTGTATGGGGTCCCTGCCACTTGGGAGATAGAGGGATTGTAGCTTCCTGAGGAGGAGAAATAAGAACTTGGTCTCCTATTTGAAGAGGTTGGGTAAGGAGGTCAGATAAAGGTTTGGGTAGGGTGGAGTCAGCATAACCCCATAGAAATGCTCGAATGTGATTTAGGAGAGGAATGGATATTTGAGAAGAAAGAAGGGAAGGAAGGGGCACTATTCCAGGTGGCAGGACGGGATGACCCTACATTAACTCAAAAGGGGAAATATTAGTTGGTTTCTTTGGGAGTGAGTGAATACACAGAAGAGCAAGGGGCAGGAGTTTAACCCAGTTGAGGTGAAGTTCTAAAGAGAGCTTGGTTAAAACATTTTTAAGAGTTCGGTTTGCTCTTTCTACTTTGCCTGATGACTTTGGGTGAAAAGGAATGTGGAAATGCCAAGGGACCCCAAGAGCCTTGGCAAGTTGTTGGGTGACTTGGGAAATGAATTCAGGTCCATTATCTGACTGGAAGGAAGTAGGTACTCCAAAGCGAGGGATGATTTCATGAAGGATGAAGGTAGAGACAGTTATTGCCCTTTTGTTGGAGGTGGGGATGGCTTCAATACATCCTGAGAAGGTGTCTATTATCACCAATAAGTATTTAGACTTTCTTACTGTGGGCATGTGAGTGAAGTCAAGCTGCCAGTCTACCCCAGGAATGGTGCCAAAGGCTTGGTGAGTCAGAAAAATGGGGGGGGGCCTGACAGCTGTAGGATTTGTTCGCAGGCAGACTTCACATGAGGAAGAGAGTTCCTTTAGACATGAGATATCAGAGGAGGACAGTTGCAGATGAGTTTTAGCAAATTGTAAGAGTGAAGAAAGGTTGGGGTGAAACAGACGATGGAGACAGGAAAAGTATTTCCCTGTTGGGGGGTAGTGAAGGCAAAGGATTATGGAGAGCCATAATAGAGGCTGGCCTGGACAAGAGGGCAGCCCTTTTAGCCTCCTCATCTGCCTTGTTATTACCTGAAGAGATGAATGATTGATGTGTTTGATGGACTCTGCAATGTACAAGGCCTACAGCTGCTGGGAGGTGAACAACCTTAAGGAGTTTTAGAATGTAACTAGAGTTGGTGATGGAGTTTCCTCTTGTAGTAAGAAGGCCTCTCTCTTTCTAGATAGCAGCATGAGAGAGGGTAATGTGAAAAGCATATTTGGAGTTGGTGTAGACTGTGAGGGATTGTCCCTTTGTGAGGGTGAATGCGCGGGTAAGGGCAATTAGTTCCGACTGTTGATTGGTAGTGTTGTTGTGTAGTGGTCCTGACTCTATTACCTTTTTCAGAGAGACAATGGCATATCCAACTCGATGGATTCCTTTATGGAGAAATGAGCTTCCATCAGTGAACCATATGAAAGTAGGGTTGCATAGAGCTCCTTCCTGGACATTAGAGGGGTAGGGAAGTAACTCTTCCAGGGTCTCAAGGCAGTTGTGGGTTTCAGAAGCATGTATATTGGAAGGTAGGGGTAAGAGGGTGGCTGGATTTAAAGGAGAGCATGTTTTGAAGGAAATGGAAAAGTCCTCAATAAGAGCTGTTTGTAAGGTTAACACCCGACAGGGTGGTAGCATTTGCAGACCTTTATAAGTAAGAAGCTTAGACAGATGATGAGGTGAGAGCACTTCGGTGGGAGCCCCAAAAGAGAGTTTTTTTGATTCCTGAATTAAGACAAGTGCTGCTGCTAATACTCTAAGACATGGTGCCCAGCCCCTTATAGTGGGGTCTAACCTCTTTGACAGGTATGCTATTGGTCCAAAAGTGGGAACAAACATGTGTCCTAAGACCCCCAGGGCAAACCCACTTTTCTCGGAGACAAACAGGTAGAATAGTTTGGCTAAGTCAGGGAGATGTAGGGCTGGGGCTTGAAGAAGGGCTTTCCTTAAGATCTGGAAAGGGGCTTTCACTTTGTTGAGGAGAGGTTCAGTGGGAGTACACTTTGAAGCCTCATATAGGTGAGCTGCTAGGATGGAAAAATTGGGGATCCAGGACTGTAAATATCCTGCTTGTCCCAGAAAGGAAAGGATTTCTTCTTTGGTGGATGGAGTGGGCATGTCCTGTATTAATGCTTTTATCTCTACAGTGATGGCTTTAAATCCAGGTGAGAGGCTGACACCTAAGTAAACAACCTGAGGCTGGGAAAGTTGCACTTTTGCTGGAGAAACTCTATAACCCCTGTCAGCCAGAAAGTTTAAAAACTTAATTGTGTCCCTTTGGGAGTCCTCAAGAGAGGGGCTACATAGAAGATCATCAACATACTGTAAGAGAAAGGAGAAAATGAATGTGAGAGAAGCAAGATCCTGAGATAATGTTTGGCCAAAGAGATGAGGACTGTCTCGAAAGCCCTGTGGGAGAACTGTCCAGGTCAGCTGAGAAGAAACTCGAGTGAAAGTGTCAGTCCAAGTAAAAGCAAAGAGATCCTGTGAATCAGGGTGAAGTGGGACAGTAAAAAATGCATCCTTTAAATCTAGCACTGAAAAGTATACGGTGGAATAAGGGATAAAAGAAAGTAGGGTGTAAGGATTGGATACAATGGAAAAGATGGGGACCACTGCTGAGTTAATGATGTGGAGGTCTTGCCCTAGATGGTAAGATCCATTAGGTTTCCTAACAGCCAGGGTGGGAGTGTTATAAGGCGAGTTGGCAGGGCACAAGAAGCCTTTCTGCCTTAAATCCTGGATGATTGGTTGAAGTCCTATACGGCTCCTTTGGGGAAGGGGATATTGGGCCTGGGCTGGGTAGGATGTTGGGTCCTTTAGATGAATGAGTACAGGTGAGCATTTAGCTACAGAGGGTGTATGAGTGTCCCAGATCTTGGAGTCAACCAGGGAGGGAGGAAGGGGATAGGAGGACTCTGTTTGAGCTCTATATTACTGCAGAGTCATAAGGAGAGGAATAGCAGAGGAGTCTTGGCTAAGGCGCATGGTGGGTGAGAAGAAAATAGAGGCACCCAATTTGGTTAGAATGTCCCTTCCCAGAAGGGGAATGGGACATGATGGAATTATTAAAAAGGAATGAGTAAAGCCAATTTGTCCTATATGGCAGCTTATTGGAGGGGTTTGTAGGGGATTATATGGTTTTCCCTCTACCCCAACAATAGAGGATTTGGCAGGGGAAGTGGGTCCCCAAAATTCCCACAGCACTGAGAATGTAGCTCCAGTGTCTATAAGGAAAGGGATCTGCCTGCCTGCCACCATAAGGGTCACCCGGGACTCCTGAGTCGTGATGGTCGTTGGGTGCAGAGGTCTCGGGCCCCTTCATTCATCCATTGCCAATCCCAGCAAGTCGCTGGAGGGAGGGGCCAAGGATGACCTGGCACTTCTCTGAGCACCAGGGCAATCCATTGCCCAATGTCCCGGTTGGTGGCATTTTGGACAAGGACTTGGGGGCTGTCAGGGGTTGGGGCAGGCTCGTGCCCAGTGGCCCTCTTGCCTGCATTTGAGGCATGAGCTTGAAGGTCTTCTGGGAGCTTGGGCCCCTAGCGGTGGACAGTTGGGCAGGTCTAGCTGGCTGAAAGGCTTTGACCAGCATTTGGTATTTTAATTTTTGTTTTTTTCCTTCCCTTCCATTATAAACCTTGAAAGCCACTGCTAGAACCTCTGGCTGTGGGGTAAGGGGCCCCCTATCCAACTGCCTCAATTTTATCTTTATGTCAGGGTAACTTTGGGAAAAATAATAAGTCATAAGTAGCTGCCGTCCCTATGGGGTTTGGGGATCCTGGTTGGTGTACTTAAGCATGGCCTCTGTAAGGTGGCTTAGAAATGCTGATGGGTTTTCATCTTTGTCCTGTATTACTTCCTGAAGTTTATCATAGTTAATGGGTTTAATAGTAGCTTTTCGTAGAGCTGCAAGAATGCAAGTTTGAAACCTATCTCGCTGTAGACACCCAGCCTCAGTATTAGAGTCCAATAGGGGCTCTCTATTTGGTACCGCTTCAGCCCCAATGGAATGGGTTGGGATCGATTGATGAATGTCATCTGCATAATTGTGTGCCTGTTCCCAGACCCTCCTGCGTTCCTCAGGGGTTAGGGTGTTGGACATGATTATGTAAATGTCATGCCAGGTAAGGTTATAATACTGGGTAAGGTACTGAAATTCCTTAATGAAGGTTGCAGGGTTGGAGGTGAAGGAACCTAGCCGCTTCTCTATTTGAGACAGATCAGACAGTGAAAAGGGGACATGAACTTTGATTACTCCCTCCACGCCAGCCACCTCCCATAAAGGGGCTAAGATATGTGCACGGGACCACGTGGTGGGGGGACTTGGTGGGCTGAATGGAGGAGCGGAAGGAGAAACAGAATGAGGCAACGAAGAAGAATGGACAAGGGCTTCTGCAGTAGGAGGCTTGGAAAAAGATGACTCATTGGCTGGATCAAACTCTCGGAAGGGAAAGAAGGGTTAAGAGTTGGAGAAGAAGCCAAGAGAACAGGTTCAGGTTTTTGGGGAGAGCAGAGATTAGGTTTAGCCTGAAAGAAAGAAAAAACATGAAGGGGAAAAGTTCCTTTCCATTCACCAGGTTGCCCACATATGTACTTAATTATAACTAGTACAATTAGGCTTATAATTATACCTAGTACAAAGCTAGAATTTAGGGTGTCATAAATACACCATTCTGACTTACTATCTAAAGGACAATTTAGCTCTGATTCAGGGAATAGGTGAAGGGGTTTGAGATGATTTAATAAGCATCTCAGGGGCGAGTTTGCTGGGCTGGATGTCCCAAATCCCATGGTAAGCTGAGACCCACCTGGCTAGTGGATTTGGTGTCCCAAGAACCACAGTGCCAGGCAATGAGAGGTGAGAACAAAGGTTTGGTCATCACCTGAAACCAATGTTTAACCAGGCAAACAGCCGAGAGAGAGTTTGAAGACCTGACCAGGATTTTGAACGAGAAGCAGCGGGAAATAAGAGAGTGAGATTCAAACCCTGAGAAAGAATCTCAGCACCATAAAATTCAGGAATCCACCCAGCAACTAAGACCAACTATGGAGGCCAAGGAGGTTCTCCCACACCTTGGCAGTTGAGCAGCGGGAGCAGCGAGGGGGAAGCCGAGGGGCAGCGAGAGGGAGCTGTGAGGCGAGCAGCGAAGGCCTCGAGAGGGAAGCACGGGCGGGTGGTGAGAGCTGCATGCCGGCAGAGGGAACCATGGGAATGGCCACTTCTCAAATAAGGGGGGGCTGCGGTGGGAGCTGTGGGTGACCGAGAAGTGTTTAAGTGGTTAGGGGCCTGCCTAAGGGGAACTCACCAATTTTGGAGTCCAGTGTTGTATGCAGAAAACTGGGCATCCAGGTAAATGGAAGGTGAACCTGTATCTGCGGGCACAGGAGCCATCGGATGGGATTCCGCTTGCTTAGTCAGCGGAAAAAACCCATCCTGAGTTTCGGCACCAGATGTTAGCCAGATGTTAGGGGGCAGTTTTGGTTCGTCGATAACTCCCAGAAAAATGCTCCGTAGACACAGGTCCCACAAGAGGAACTTTATTTTATGCGGATGATTCACATCCGTTCGGGGGAAAGGAAGAAGGAAAAGCAGAAAATGGTGCAGGGTTTCTCCTCAGATATCGGAATTTCGTGGGCTGGGAGGAACCAATCGTGGAGGAGAATTATTACAGATTGACTGATGGACCAATGACATATTAGAACATAATGTGGGAGACAGGAGGATTATGGCAACGTAAGCCGGAAATTTCTGTAACGGGAGAGGCGGGTGTAGGAGGCCAGGTTCCTGTAATGGGAGAGGCGGGCGTAACACAGATTGACAGGTGGTTCCTGTAGCGGGAGAGAAAGGTGGCTTTATACCTTACAGGATCCTAAACACCTCTTTGTTTCTTGGAAGATAGGCTAATTTGTCCTCCCTCAGGTCCCCTATCTTAGGCTTAGGGATACTCATTGCAGGCTACTTTAAAGTCCTTCTCCTTGTTCCTGAGAGATTTGTTTACTCCAATCCCCCTAGGCAGAGAGCTCAGCATCTCCCAGCTTGCAGACCAGGCTTAAGGTGAAACCAAAACACAAGAAAATGACCCCCAGGCCTTCACTTCAAACATTGTAACTTCTGAGTAGGAAGAGACAGACACTAATAATAACAAAGGCCTCCCGCCATCTGTCCCTCCCCCTCTGTACCCTTGGAGTACCTATGGCAGTTAGCAGCCCCATTCCTCAAAAATAGTGGGAAATAATGTTTCATGATTTTCTGCATTCAAACCTAACCTGATTTCTCAACCAGGAAAAAAAGGGTTAAAATGTCCTAGGCAATTCCCCTGCCTGGCCTTGCTGAAGACTGCATTGGAATGGAAACTGCAACAGTCTCAGTGGGGGAGTGACCTGAGACTGAAAAAAAAAAAATAGGTGTCCATTTTAAACTCCTGGACTGCTACACAGAAATAACTCATTTTCCAGGATTCTTGTTTTGTTTTGTTTTTCTTTAATGCTGTATTTTTGAGTTCATAATTTTGATCCTATATACCTAGGTTAATGATTTTTTTGATCAGTTCTATTTTTATCCAATTCAAGAGTTATTTTTAAACTTCTGTTACATTGCAATGGAGATAAACATTACAAGGCCTTTTCTTTTGTGTTATGGTATGTGTTATTGTTTAAAGTCATATTGTCTGTATATGTACCTGACAAAATTGACATAGATAATAAGCACGCATAAAATTAAAATTTAAAAAATGGATCCAAAGACTTTTATTCACGTGATTTAAAAGGGTTCAATTTAAATTGGGTAAACTAATAAAACTTAAATGTCTTTAGAAATAGCTCGCAAGTCTCTAGGTGGTCAAACTAATGAAATGTTGATGTTAAACAATGTCTAATATCAATTGTTTCTAGGATTTTTCTTCAACAGGAAAGAGATGGTAAATACTGTTCAGGACACTTGTCTGATATCTTGTTTTTTTTCAAAATAAGTAAATTAAATTTAACATGTATGGGACTACTCAAATGTGTTTGTTAGTGACATCTGATTAATTTGCAAAGTTAAAATGCTATTCATTAAATAACATTAAGGACTCTTAAGTCCTTAAATTCCATGGAGTAACATACTTAAACATTATTGGTGCTTTCATAGATTGGTAAATTAAAAAGAGTTTGAAATTTCTTTGTGTCATTACTAAAAACAAGGTTATTAAGAGTTATGTCCTAACAGGTAAAACCCCAACCCAGAGGGTGAGTGTTCCATCTGCTCCTTTACCACTTCCCCCTGCTCCTCCTCCAGTTCTGCAAAGCTCCAAGGAGCTCTTAGATTTGGATTTAGAGTTACCATCTCCCCTATCACTGTGTTTTAGTTAGAGTACTATAAACAACAAAGTATTTTATCTTGTTAAAATGGAGTAATTTATCTAAATTCAGAAATTTCATAAGAGTTGTTTCAGAATGTGAACAAAAAGGGGTCAAGAGATAGGAAAGAGAAAATAAAAGGCTCTAGAAAAGAAACTATATTTAGTGAAGAATAAAATCTTTCCGCATAAGAAAGTGTTTATGTGATGAAATACATGATGGTCTAAGTAAGTCCTAAGAAAGTCTGTGTAAGTAAAAGATAAATGTCACAAGTTTGCATGTAACTAAGTCGGTTACAATATGTGAGACAATCAGTTAATGCTGTTTAAGGATTTTCTTAAAGTCAAATAATACTGTACTGATATAAACCAAAGTTTATATGTTAAATTGACAAGGATTTCTTAGAGACACTAATTTACTCTTAACATTATATCTGTTAAGTTTCATTCTTTAGGACAATAAGTCTTGAAATTTGGGACTTATACAATTATGGTTAAACAACTGTTAGGGTATTGTACTACGTTACAGAGTCTTAATTTTTCTTTAAAAACTAAATTTGATTAGATAAAAGTGACAAGGTAATTGTGAAATGGTCACTCTTTGTATATTAAATGTGTTCATATTTTCCAGGTATACAAGTTTTTAAAGCAGGGAATTTATCAAGCTGCTATTCTCCAGACTAAACTTGTCTGCAATGGTAATTTTAAACTTATAAAGAGTAAATTTTATTGTGGATTTATTTCTATCATTTAATGTTCTATTATAGAACCTGTTATCAATAGGGTATATGTAAAATTCTTTGCTTTTTACACCGAGAAAAAGAATTTCAAATGTAAATATGTTTCTAAAACTTTGAGCCTGATTTGTTTAAAGGTTAATATTGTGAAACATGAAAATATTTTCCCACTTTGCCACACAAAAGGAAAATTAAAAGCTCTCAGCTTTTCTTTAATTCATGTTATACATATAATGTTAAATTGTGTTAATTATAAAGTTCATATAGACACAGGAATCAATATATGTAAACTTCTTAAAATGACATTTAAGAAAGAAGCAAAGATCAACATCAGAATTAGATCACTTGAGATTTGTAAAGAACCACGCCTTACCTGGAATAAGGCTCTGCCTCCCACCTCACTGCATGTAGAAAGACTCCAAAATAAGCCATACTCCAGGTTCTTTAATGTTATAGTCAAAAGATTGGTTTTTGTTGTAAAATTACTATGATCTCAAACAGGGGATATAATGTATAGCTCAGCCAAAATTTAAGATAACTATTATGCAAGCTGAATATATTGTTTTACTCTTGCTAATTTCATTTTGTAAAACTGTTGCCTGTTACTATTTTGCAGAAGTAGCTGCTTCCACAATATACAACCTAGGTAACTTGTGATAATAGGCCATCGTCTACAAAAGAGATAGTATGTGGTAGTATTTTAATAAAAGGGTAAATGACTGTAAAGTTATAAACCTTGAAGCTAAAACCCAGTACTCTTTCTTTATGACTGGTGAGGCTGAATGCTAGATGGTTAAGATCAAACTTAGAGATTGAGATTAAATACGGAGGCCAAGAAAAGCCAGTCTTCTGGTCTTGCCCTCAGTCAGCCTGAATCCAGGGAACAAGGGAACTTCTCTAAGGAGATTTGCAACTCTGGGCCACACAACCTCCCAATCAGGGAGATTGATGAGACCACTGGAGGAAAAAAGCCAATCAGTGCACTGCTACAGAGGAGGGTCATTGGAGAAGGGAGACATCCTCATGCTTCCAAGTGAAGTCACCTCATCAAGGAGAACCTGTCTAATGAATGGCACTAACTGAGCTAAGAAGCTGCTCTGAAGTTCTCTATGAGTGACTCCTGTTGAAACTCAGCTGACTCTTTAACAGACAGGAACAGGTCACATTGACCAGCTTGATATTAGACACCTAGCAAAACAATTGAAACCAAAATAGAGCCATTCTTGGGCTTTTAAAAGAAATAATAATTAAATGTAACTGAAGATGCACACTTATGTTAGTCCACTAAACTTAAGAGTGGAAGCTACAAAAGAAAGATTCTTGGACAAATGTGTCTCATAACTATTAAGAGAAACTGCCAGAGTCAGAAGATTTTAGTCAGTTTAAGGCCTACAGAGAGAGGTAGGCTTAATCTATGTTTGCTAGTATGATTATCTAGCCCTAAGTAACAGAAATATAGAGATCTCTACTTAACACAGGCTATATCTATAAAGGAATATTTTACAAAAATCAGATGACATTAAGTAGCTTAACTACATTTTCTGGGAACATTAATGACATTAAGAGTTAAATGTTGTGTTTACATTCCTGATAACCTGGACAATGTTAAAGTCCCCAAATAAAGGCCTGATCCTCTCCAGCCTTTGTTAGGCCTTGTTATGGGAACAACTTCTCAGTTCTTCCACTCCCTGGTGAGGAATTATTGACTTCTGTCATCTTTATGATATTCTTTGGTATATTCCAGATGCTGCAACATTTACTTTGTACCAATCTCATTTCAATACTCATGTCTTTTTGTTCTTCTCTCATAGAAGCACCCACCTCCCAGATGACTTTACAACCTGCTCTTCCCCAACCAGACTTCTACCTTGGACCCCTCGATTGACCTGAATTTTAAAAGGGAACCCCAAACTGCTTGCCCCATGCTACCCCCTTCCAGCTCAAAGCAGTCAGAATGGTTGTCACCCCCTTTTCCCACAGCAGCAAGGAGTTCCTAAAATTAGAGGGGGGAAATGAAGCCAGAATTGGGGAAAGAAAGTTAGTGTAGAAATGGGGGATTGGGTCAAATTGCAAAAACGAAGGCCATGAAGTCCATTTGCCTCTAGAAGTTGGAGACTGCACCTGGGAGAATAAAATGTTAAGGATCTCCTAAGCTCATTGATTACCAAATTTACCTGCTTTTAAAGACTGTACGTAAGGAGGTCTACGTGCAGCCCTGGGAGAAGAATGTTGGTTTTATGCTAATCATTCTGGAGTAGTGAGGGAATCCATGGCTAAGGTCAGAGAGGGTCTTGCCAAGAGAAAGCGAGAGAGAGAGGCCCAAGAAAATTGATTGGAAGCATGGTCCAATAGGTCCCCTTGGCTTGCTACACTAATCTAGTAGGCCCCTTAGCTCTGCTTTTGCTTATAATAACCTTTGGCCCCTGCATTTTAAATAAGAGGTCCAATAGTTTCCCTTGGCTTGCTACACTAATCTAGTAGGCCCCTTAGCTCTGCTTTTGCTTATAATAACCTTTGGCCCCTGCATTTTAAATAAGAGGTCCAATAGTTTCCCGTGGCTTGCTACACTAATCTAGTAGGTCCCTTAGCTCTGCTTTTGATTATAATAACTTTTGGCCCCTGCATTTTAAATAAATTAATAGTTTTTGTTAAGGACTATGTTAGCATGGTCCAACTAATGGTGCTGAGAAAACAATATGAGAGAGTACTGGCACCAGAAGATGAATATGAACGACATCTGAATGAGCCTGATTCCTCATTACAAACAACTGAAGGGGGAAATATTGAGAACAGGGTGATTTCAGTGAAGCTAACTGTCTTAATCACCAGGATGCAGGCAGTTGCGACTGCACCACCAACAGCCAATACAGGACAAACAGGACTGCTGGGCCCCAGTGCTTATCAAGGTTGTTAAGAGATATTTGTCTGAGGAATGTGCAGCTGCCTGGAAACCTTATCTTTCAAGGACAGGGGGGCCTATCCCTGACTCATCTCTGCATAGTTCACCCCTTCCCTCCTCCCTTCTCCCTGTAGGACCGTTCAGTTCTGGCCATACCCAATGAAAATCAAATAGATTGGCAGGACCCAACCAGAGGAGGACTAATGTTTAGTTGTTCAAAGGTTAACAAATAACATACAGGTCTCTGTGTATGAATGATTGGAAATCTCTTAAATAGAGGGCTTTCTCACTCTTGGGGCTGCTTGCCACTCAGCCATTACAATGGTCTGAGAGACTGGTCGTGGTGCAGGCTTGAGCTTGCAATAAAACCTCGTTGTGTGCTTTACCGTGTGTGCAATTTGACTCCCTGGGGATCAGTTGATATCGGGAACCAGTCAATATTGGACCCTAACAAGTGTAGTGCAAAATGCATAAGCCAGTGCTGGTTATGGATCTTGCCTATCATATTAGGTAGGGGTAAGGTGGAAGAAGGTGTTTCTCCTGGGAAAGAGCAGTTTCCTTCAATGAGGAATTGCTTCATCAACTTAACCAGATGATGTCAGAAAATATAATCAGATAAAGGTACATGGTGATGGCACTCGAGGTCTGGGTGCCCAGGGCCCATATTTGCTGACAGAAAGGAAACATTCCTCATCCAGTTTCAATCTTCCTCTCAGTATGTTTTTAGCTTTCACTCTCTATATTTGTTACAATGAGAAAAGAACTGAAATTAATATCCCTGATCTCTCAATGATTCAGTTGTATTCAGTTACACTGAGGACAACGCCTCACTTGGTTACCAATGCTCCTGTGACATGAGAGCAAAAAATGGGAGAGCTGTCTCTCCAGGTAGAAGGGGCAGGCATTGGGGATTTTGGGAGTTAATGGCTAGAGGGTTCCAGGCTCCTGAAGGAGAAGAGTTGTTTTTTCTCTCCAGAGGGGTTTTGGAGCCTTGAGCAACATGGAGCTCGAGGAGCGTCTCTGGAGACTTGACATTCACCCCACAGATTCTGCCTAAGGTCAGAGGAAAGGCCTGACAGCACCATGACATCACTTGTCAATTCTCTATCATACCAATCAATTATATAATTTAGGTCCAGGTTCCCACCGACATCCATCCCTTGACTTAAGTCTTTGTTCCACCTTACAGTCCATTCATCATCTGGGGTTCCACTACCACTGTAACTAGCCTCCGGTGTCCGCTACCAATGCACAGTTCCCATGGTTTCTGCTTCCACTGCTTTGGCCAACCTAGTCGCACCATAAGCCCGACTGCTCTTAGAAGAGGTTTCCCCATTCGTGGTTTTCAGAGTTTCCGCCATGGGTTTGCTACCTGACCGTTCTTAAATCAGGTTTCCCCGGTCATGGCTCTTGGAATTTCAGCTCAGATTCAATACCTGACTGCTCTTAAACCAGGTTTCCCTGGTCGTGGCTTTCAGAGTTTCACCTGCAGATGGTGGACCAGAGTACTTGAGGCTTATTCTTAGTAGGTTATTGGTTGAGTTTGGACCAATTACCAATTTGGATCATAGCTGAATTACAACTGGATCCTGCCAACTATGCCAACTGTCGCGAGTGGCAGAGAGGCAAGTGACTAGAATTTGGTTCCAAACAAGTAGGTTTTATTTGATACACTCGGGATAACACAAACCTTAATATTCTTAATATCACACATCAATCAAATTGTATGGCACATAAACACACCTCAATCAAATAGTCCAAATTTCTCTCTGCCTTGTCAGTTCTGATAACACCCAATGTGATGTATCTTGGTCAGAGAGAAGACAATGGCTGGTCTCGGAAATTCCTCTGGCTGATGGTTTGGGAATTGAGGACAGGCAGGCTCCGCTGGTCATGAAGCTGCCAGAGCAGCAGAGTCTCAGCTGTCTCCTCAGATTTTCCATGGGGCTTGTGAACCTGTCTGGCGTGGATTCGTCAGAAGATCTGGGCTGAGCCAATGAGCTGTCTGAAAGGGGGATTTATATACCCTTCTTATTGGCGTGTTTCCAATTCTGGTCCAGATGGTGTCTTATCTCACTGGTGCAGTGCTCTCATGATACTTATGTCTTTTTGGCTTGCTGTCCACTAGGGGCTTGCCATTTATTTGTCCGGCGTCCAAGTCTGCTCCTTTCAAATGTTATAATGTACCACATAAAAAGAGTATGTTTAAATAATACAAGAAACTAAAATTAATTTGCACTCATGTAAAATAGTTAAAAATTTCAGTTAAGAAATTTTGTAGTGCCATATTTATTGAATCACATTTGTGCTATATTATGATATTGATCAATCTCTTTAAGAACTGTCAGAAAGCTGTTAGAAATGTCTTCTGCACTATATATTGCTCAGTGATACCCCTTTCCGTGTATCAATACTGAACTTATTTATGTAGTTCAAAAATTCTCATTCTGACTCAATACCTAAATGTTTATATATTTTAAACAAAATATACTTATTAATTTGTTTTTCATTTTTCAGCCACTCTGGCATAAAAAATAAGAATATCTCATAAATAAAAGTTGCAGTGCAATTCACTTAGTGGTTATTTTGGACCACTCCACCCCCTCCATTATTTATTTTTTCTCCCAAAATATTCCCACATCCCTCCAGTGGACCCATATATTTAAAAACATTAAGTCCGGAGGATGTATGGTTCACATCACAACATCATTTGAGTACTTTCAAATAATGTACAGATCTTCATATTTTGTGGTCATAGTTACCTTAAAAATTAATTGTATTCAGGGGCTAAGCTGTTTGCTTTGGATGCTGTGTGCTGGGCTGTATCAAGTTGATGCTTTTGATATCTGTATACAGCTGCTTGCTTTAAATCAGTAGATCCTGAAATAGCTTTTCTTGCATGTCTACCACTGCACAGTCTTACAGAAAAAGTATCAGTTACACTTAAAATATTTTGCCAAGCAGTAAAATGATTTAATTTTATTAAATTTCCATTCTTGAGTAAATGAATAGTATTTTGGGGTTGTATATGTATGATGAAATGGGAATTATATAAAAACACATGGACTGCACACAGAAATACTACAGTTTTCACAAGGAAAAGGTTTTGGGTGATTATTTGGCTACCACCTGAACTAGCCCCCCAAACCCCTTTTTTTAAGGAACATCTTTTTTTTTTTTCTAGAAAAAATGACCAACAGACAAACTGGTTATTCAGACATAGATATGTTTGACAGATTTTTCTTGAAATTAATGAATTAAGTTTGTCCCTTCAAGGAAATCAACTGTAGGTATTTCTTGTCAATATTAAATTCAGGTTTACAAATAGAAATTAGATTTTGAATTTTTGAATCTCCTCTTTAAGCTTAATATGTTCCCACTACTTAGAAACTTTTCTGATGAGGTCAGTTGTGATATTAACAAAAAGAGGATTTTTAAAAATTTGAATAAATATATAAAAATTTCAAACTATAACACAAGAGTAAATATTTTTCCAGTTATCAGCATCTCATAATATAGAATCATGCATGGTAAAAAATTCATTTAGAGTGCAAAATAGACCAGTGAATTTTCAAAAAGTATGAATAGTTTATGGATATAATTTAAGTTACCATATAACCTTGAAGAAAAACCTTAATCTAATTCTAATATATCAAAGAACACTATCAACAATAATTATAAAATACCATTAAAATGTTTCTCCTCTTTTCCAACTTCATATCTGTGAGATTTGATTTTCTTCATATTGCTATATGTATTATGATATGTTGTGATATGGAGTAAAGCAACATATCACAACAGATAGAAAGCAAAAGCAAATATAGAATGTAACTGTCCTCTATCAAAACAAACTCTAAACAATTTTTTAAAATGTTAAAAAAGACCATTCTTAACTAATGTTTTTGGAAAAAAAATTTCATAAAAATGATACTCATGCTAACATGAGAGGTGTTTTTAATGCATAACTAAATATTTTAATTTTTCTCATATTTTATGGTAAACATCAGCATTAGTCTATATAATTAAAAATACTTGGAGCCCTTAATAATTTTTAAGAACTTAAAATGAGTTCCAAGTCCCAAGACTTTAAAATCCACCTCTGAAAGAGGGGTCCCTTTATATGCTTGCCACCATGACTGCATTTGTTATATGCTTAGTAATTAAATTGGCTTTTATTCACTTATATCATTTTAGGTAATCTGATTTTAAGGGACTTGGAAGTAAAGCAAAATTAGATGTTCTTTTTGTTTTGAGTAAATTGTTTCTACTAGAAGAAGAGAAAAATTTGTAGATTAGCTTTGAAATTTTTGTTACTCTAAGAATACTTTGATAGAACTTAGTGTTTAAAAACCCATACAGTTTTCCAAAGTTGGATTTTTAATTTTTCACAAATTATTACAATAGTTTCACTTTGGAAAATTTCACTAAAGTTTATGAGCATTTCAGGTTTTTACTCAAATGGATTAAAAATTTACTTTTTAAATGGTGAATTTGTCTTTGGCAATTTGGATACTTCTACTCACTTAATATTTTGCTATCTGTTTGAAGCATAAATTCCTATTTGTATTTCCTTCCTTGAAAAGGAAATGAGTGGGTCACCTATGTTTAAACAAAAAATAACAAGTTATTTACATATGCTTGCATAGATTATACAGTCTTTTTAAAATAGTTAATATTGTTATTTCCCTTTTAATTGTCCCCACCCTTCCTTCTCTCTTTGTCAAACTAAATTTTCTCCTGTTTGAAATAATCACAAAATGAATGGCTATGACAAATAAACATTTATGAGTATTTGAAATGCAAAGGGAATGTCAAGGACCATCAAAACCCCATTTTTATCTTGGAATACTCTGAGTGCTTTAAATTTTCCCTTTGACTTCTTTAAAGGAAGCAAAGTAAATTTTATCTTCTTACAAACCAGTAAGAAATTCGGATTACTTTCAGGTGCATTGATACATGCCTGCAACCCCAGTGGTGTGGGAGACAGAGACAGAATGATTGCAAATGCAAGAACAGCCTCAGCAAGGTAGTGAAGTCCTTAAACAATTTAGCAAGACCCTGACTCAAAATAATAACTCACTTGTAAAGTGGTACTCATTAAATCTCCAGTACCAAATTAAGAAAAAAAGGTAAAAAAAAAAAAAAAGAGAGAGAAAAGAAATTCTGGTATTTCCATATTTCCATGAGGTAATAAAATCAACTTTGTTGCTTTTGCTATTTATTTATTTTATTGCATGGTAAATACACTTGGGCCTTCAAGTAAGGGAGAGTCAATTCAGTTTGAGTATTTATATTGTAAGTTTTCCTTAATCCTTCTGAAAATTCTACCATTTTTTCATGACCAGTGAAAATCAGAGGTCTAGGAATTAAAATATAGTCATTTTCAATAATGAGAAAAATTGGCTGTGTAGAATTGATACCACCGTTTACAGGTGACGAGTTCTGCTCCTTCTAATGCTGAAGTTTGAACACTAGAGAAGCATATTAAGCAGGCTTTATTTAAAGGTAATAATACACAGTTCTCCCTGGTGGTTGAAGGGGGCCATGGATGATGTTCTAAAGTCCCAAGAAGTGAGTGAACCCTACATCTTTAATAGGTTAAGGTCTCTTTTGTTCTCCAGTTTCCTTTCCCCTTATCTCTCCTTCCTGCCTACATGACTAGACCTGGTTTTGCAGGTGAGATGAATAAAGTGAGAAAAGGATGGGGAAGGGGAAGGGTCAAATGATTCAGCCCAGCAAGGGCTCAGAGGGCATTAATTAGTAGCTCCTTGCTTGAAGTTCTTCATAAAAGCAGGTAAATTTGGTTATCTTTAGACTCAGGAAATCATTGACATTCCATTCTCCCAGGGGAATTCTCCAAATTCCAAAGGGAGATGGCTTTCATAACCTTCCTTTCCTTGATTTGACCGGATACCCTATTTCTACACTGCCTGTCCCCAATTTTGGCTTCAGAATCATGTGACACTTAGTGGGGTTTCAAAGATTGTATAATTCATTTCATACCAATACCAAAATTCTGATTGTAGACCAGGAAACTATTTGGACAAACATGCTAGTTCATGATCTTCTCAGGAGCAGGAGAGTTTTGGAGAAATTACAACTGGCAACTTGGAAAGCTATGGGATAAACAAATTAATAGCTCTGTCCTTTACCTCCTTATAACTCAGTCTTAGCATCTGAAAATTAAATCAGAAAGCTACCTTCCATCATATTAATTACCAAAAATCATAGAAAATAATTTGTTTTACTTATTTCTCAAAGTTGGGAGATTAATAGTGTGATGTATAAAGCTGCTCCCCCGCCCACCAGGTACAGCCATTTTGCCCACCTCCCAACCACTTGTCAATTTGTGAACATCCTAGCTAGCTATTGGTTCATCAGTCAGCTTGCAAGTATCCTTCTCCCATATTGGTTCCCTGTTAGCCTGGCAGAATTCAACTATTTTACTGTAGCTTCCCTGCCATCTTTTTTCCATTCTTCTGTCTGTCCTACACACTTTTCTCTATCCTCCTGGCTTTCCACTCTCTCTAGTGTGCACCCTTTCTTTTCCTTTCTCATTTTCTCTCATTTTCTCTCTTTCCCTGCAGGGAGACACTGTTTGCTTAATAAATTCCCTTATGTGATTTCCCGTGTCCAGTGTGGTTCCGTGGAAATTCCTTACATTGGTTTCGAAACCCGGGATGGGATATTCCACTGTCTCTTAAGGGAATGGAACCCCATCTAATGACCCAGTGCCCTTGGATACAGCTCCACCTTCCATTCTACCCGGTCACTCTGCTCTGCATTTATCACCAGACTTCAGGTTGGTGAGTACGCTGTTTTTTTCTGCTAGGTGGATTCCCGATTTTATGGTGAAGATCTCTCTCAGGGTTAAGGCTCATCTCATGCTCACACACTCCTCCTCAAAAATCCTGATATCAGGTCCTCAACTCTTCTCGGCTTTTGCCTGGCCCACATGGATGTTTGTGTGATGACACCTTCTCTGTGCCACCTTCTCATCTCCAGTTGACTACTCTGTGGCCTCGGGAAGCTGCGGCACAGACTCGGCTGTATCAGTCCCCACCATGGAATCTGGGCCCTCCAATCTGGCAGATTCCACCCTGGGAACCCTTCGCCCGACCCCCAGTACTTAAAGTCATCAAAATCCGTTTGTATAATGGCACACAGCTTCCAAGAGTGAGCGGGCAAATAGAAAGGGATTTTTTATTTTCAAATCTTTTCTTTCTCATTTCTTAGCTCTCCCTGCAGGCTCAAGCACCTCTAAACCTAAATTAAAAGGACCTAAGCATCAAATTTCTGCTAGAACATATTAGACCCTTTCAGATTCAGATCTCAGTCAAGGATTACATTGAAATGTAAATAAAGAAAGTTACAGTGGGAGACCAGTTTCAAACCCAAGAAAAAAAAGTGTCCATTTTAAATTTCTCCTGGGCTACAATTCAGAATACTTTTCTCCCTTTCAACTTTTCTCTCCTTCTCATTTTCTCATGCTTTAATTAATAGCCATTATCATTTTTCTTCTAAGACTTTTGTTTTTCTTAAATGCTATATTTTTGAGCTCACAATTTTGATCCTACATACCTAGGTTAATGATTTTTGATCAGTTCTTTTTATACAACACTAGAGTTATTTTTGAGCATCCTTTATGTTGCAATGGAGATAAATATTACAAGGCCTTTGCTTTTGTGTTAAATATAAGTGCACATAAAAATTAAAATTTTAAAAATGGATCCGAATATTTTTAATTCACGTGATTTAAAGAGGTTCAATTTAAATAGGGTAAACTAATAGAAATAAAATGTCCTTAAAATTAACTCACAAGTCTCTAAGTGGTCAAACTAATAAAATGTTGATGTTTACAAAATTTCTAACATCAATTTTTCTAGGATTTTTTTTCAACAGGAAAGAGATGGCAAATACTATTGGTACACTTGTCTGATATCTTGGTTTTTCTAGAATAAGTGACATGTATGGGATTACTCAAATGTGTTTGTTAGAGACATCTAATTAATTTATAAATTTATTCCATGGAGTAACATACTTAAAAACATTATTCTTTGTATATTAAATGTGTTCATATTTTCCAGGTATACAAGCCTTAAAGCAGAAAATTTATCAAGCTGCTGTTCTCCAAATTAAACTTGTCTGTAATGATAAACCTATCATTTAATGTTCTATTATAGAAACTTTCATCAATAGGGTATATGTAAAATGACATTTAAGAAAGAGTCTAATGCGCAGTAGCAAAAATGGAACAACAGTGACTGAAATTGGGGTCTCTGATGACCTCATGGCTGTGGCATGTCTGGTGCCTGGGAGGGCTCCTGTGCAGGGGCACAAGATGCCTAAATGTTGTGGCAATACATTGATCTCAGGCACACAGCTCTTGGGAAGGCAGGAATTCTTTTGCTATAAAAGGGGATAAATAACCAATGTTTCATCAGCTCCCTTCTCTGGTTCCTGCCCACCTTACAGTAACTTTGGAACCTAACATTGCACATGTATAAAGATTGCTGACATAACTTTTTAGATCTGCATTTCCATCAGAGAACAGAGCTCCAACTGATCTGTTTAATCTTCAAAATCTGTGTTTACTCCTTTGCCCCTCACTGAAAAGCCCCACGTTACCTGAGATAAGGCTCTGCCTCACAACTCTGCTACACATTACAATGGCTCCAAAGTTAGCCTGACTTTAACTCATTTAAAGTCATGTTCAAAAGTTTGATGTTTGTTGTAATGATTACTGTGATCTCAAATGGGAACTCAGCCAAAATTCAAGACAGCTATTGCACAAACTGAGTGTTTCACTGTTGATGATTCCATTTTGTATTTTCCTTGTAAACTCTAATTGTTGCCTGATCAATATTTTGCAGAAGTATTGCTTCAAGAGAGAACATCATAAATTAACTTAGAATAGTAAGCCATCACCTATAGAACAGATAATGTAAACCCCAATTAGATAAAGGGGGGTAAATAACTGTAAAGTCATAGATATTGAAGCTAAAGCCCAGTACTCTTACTTTATGACTGGTGAGACTGACTTGCTTCATGGTTAAGATCAAACTTAGAGATTGAGATTAAATACAGAGGTCAAGAAAAGTCCATATTTGGGTCTTGCCCTCAATGTCAGCCTGAACCCAGGGAACAATTGGACTTCTCCAAGGAGCTTTGCAACTCTGGGTCACACAACCTCCTGACTAAGGAGATTGATGAGACCACTAGAGAATGAAAAATCACTCAGTGCATCTGCTGCAGAGGAGGGTCATGCAAAAAGGGAAACAACCCTGGTGATTTCAAGGAAAGTCACCTCATGGAGGAGACCCTGCCTAACCAATGGCACTAATGGAGCTAAGAAGCTGCTCTGAAGTTCTCTATGAGTGAACCCTGTGGGAACTCAGCTGACTCTTTAACAGACAGGAACAGGTCACTTTGACCAGCTTGATCTTAGACACCTAACAAAACAGTTAAAACCAAAATATAGCCATTCTTGGGCACTTAAAAGAAATAATACTTAAATATAACTTAAGATGTACACTTGTGTTGTTAGCCCACTAGAATAGACTAAAAGCTACAAAAGAAAGATTCTTATGCAAATGTGCCTGATAACTATCAAGAGAAACTGAAAGAGTCAGAAGTTTTTAGACAGTTTAAGACCTACAGACACAGGTAGGCTTAATCTATGTTTGCTAGTACTGAATATTGTGTTTACATTCCTGATAACCTAGACAATGGTAAAGCTCCCAAATAAAGGTCTTGTCCTTTCCAGCCTTTGCTAGGCCTTGTTATGGGAGAAACTTCTCAGTTCTTCCAACCCCTGGTGAGGAATTATTGACTTCTGTCATCTTTATGATATGCATTGGCATGTTCCAGATTCTGCAACATTTATATTGTATCTCATTTCAGTACTCATGTCTTTTTGTTCTTCTCTCATAGTATCACCCATCCCCAGATGCCTTTACGACCTGCTCTTCCCCAACGGAACTTCTACCATGAACTCCTCAATTGACCTGATTTCTAAAAAGGAAACTCCAAACTGCTTGCCCCATGCTGCCCCCTTCCAGCTTGAAGAAGCTAGATCGGTCATCACCCCTTTTCTCTACAACAGTGAAGGAGTTCCTAGAATTAGAAGGGTAAATGAAATCAGAATTGGGGACAGGCAGTTAGTGTAGAAATAAGGGATCAGTCAGATTGAGGAAATGAAGTCCATGAAAATCATCTGCCTTTGGAAGTCTAGAAGGAGAATGGACTTTTTACATCACCTGAAAAACCAACCCCAGTCATTTAGAGAGGATGGAGAGAGAAGGCTTCAAAAAGAACCAGAGAGCAAAGGATTTTCTTATTAAAAAGAAATGGGGGGATGTAATGTATAAAGATGCTCCCCCACCACCAGGTACAGCCATTTTGCGCACCTCCCAACCACTTGTCAATTTGTGAACATTTTAGCTAGCTATTGGTTCATCAGTTTGCAAGTATCCTTCTCCCATATTGGTCCCCTCTTAGCCCAGCAGAATTCAACTGTTTTACTGTACCTTCCCCACCATCTTTTTTCCATTCTTCTGTCTGTCCTACACACTTTTCTCTATCCTCCTGGCTTTCCACTCTCTCTAGCATGAACCCTTTCTTTTCCTTTCTCTTTTCCTCTCATTTTCTCTCTTTCCCTGCATGGAGACACTGTTTGCTTAATAAATTCCCTTATGTGATTTCCCGTGTCTGGCGTGGTTCCATGGAAATTCCTTACAAATAGTAGAATTGATAATAAATAAAATGGTGTCAGCATTATTCCAGTTACCATTAGCCATGATTTAACTTTCTGGTATTGCTTATGCAATTTTTATCCAATGTAATAAAGTATTGATTTAAGTTTTTTGATATTTTCATATTTTAGTCAGATATATAGTTATGTGTCATATAGTTATATGTAATAATAATCTCAGCCTAAAATTTCTCTTGTTTGAAATAAAATATATGGTAAAAATAAATTTATTTTCTTACTCTACTTTTCAAAATTGCTCCTTTTTCAAGTGATCAGGATTTAGAGGCTTAGAGATGATAATAACTCTAGTGCTAATGACAGATAAAATAGGGAACTCTAGTCTTCATTTCTGTATAATTAGTGTATTCCATATTAAATTGACAAAGGAATGGCAAATATTTTGCATCATTTACAGCAATTAGTAATATCCTAAAGAAATGAGATCTATCTTATTCTAAACATATCCGTGTAACAAGAAGAGTACAGAATACATTGTAATTTCTATTCCATTGAAACAATTTCTGAATGGATTTCTGCAAGGAAATTGTCAGTAAAACTCAACTGGATTGTTGATTAATGACTTCAGGATATTAAATAAAAAATGGTATAGCAAGTAAATGTTAGAATTAGGTTAAACGTGATAAAAGCTTATAACTGTGGCAAGTAAAATTGTGCATGTCAGAGTCACTGACCTATTTTGGATTAATTTAATATCAGCTAGAAAATAATTTTGGCACTATGACTTGTTGACAAAAGGAAAACATCTTTAGCTTAAATTAAGATAAGCTAAACATCTATACCTTATACCAGGTACATTCAGCACATAAAAGTAAGTAAAATTTGTGGTCTCAGAATTATTGTATATAGATTAATTATATAATGATATGCTTGTCCAAGACCACATGTAGTCAGCAGAATTTAAAAACCAATTTTGTTGAAGCTTCAAGAAGTCATGGAGTAGCCATCTCAGTATCCCTGTGAATGGAGTCATGGTGAGAATAGAGACTAAGAAATCTTCTGTATTATTAATAGATTTTAGTATATTTAATTCTTTGTTTTCTTTTCCTAGTCAGGACTAGGCAGATCAATGTCAGACCCACAAGACTTACTCAAGTGATGTTGTCACACTATGGTATCAGCCATCTGATGTGCTTCTTGGTTCTGCTGAGTACTCAACACAGATTGACAAGTGGTAAATATATACAGATAAAAATTACTACATTTATAATTTTGAAATCATGTAGCTGATAACACAGGGCATACTAATAGTGAGCTTTAAAGAGTTGTTATTTTAAAGAGCAACAGCATAAACAGTGAATAAGAATTCTGGCATGGTATCAAGATTACCTATGTTTAAATATCAATTTCATTATCCAAATCACTGGCCTGTGCCTTAGATTCCACATTTAAGTAAATGGGAATAATTAGTAATAACTACTTTAACGTTCTGTACATAATGTTAAGGCCATATTAATTAACACATAAAAAACTCAGAAAAATATTGATTGACACAGTAATTGAAACCAAAGTATTTTCTTGTTATTTAATGTTCATCAAAATCTACCAGTTTTATGTTGTTCTAAAAACAATAATTAATATACCATAACCAGAAAAGGTAAGCTTCTGACAAAAGTTTAGAACAACACTTATAAATGATAAGTAACTTATAAATAGTTGCTATCAATTACTGAACTTATGTCATCTAGTGAAATATAAGACAGTCTTAGGGACCTGACTCATCTGGGAGAGGGTAGTGAATATAGTGTGTTCTCCAGTGTCAACCCTGGGGGCAGTGCCCAGGTAGTGTTAAGAAAGGGGATGTGCACGTGGGGGAGAGGTGCCTGTGCATATTTAAGCATAAAAGGGCATTTTGTAAGTGTGATTGAGTTGAACTATTTAATGTATAAACTTGCTAAACAAATCTGTTCCCTTCTTGAAAATACATGCCTGACGTACTATTGGGGTTCAATATCGATTGATCCCCAGAGAGTCAAAGTGCACACATGGCAATGCAAATCACACAATGAGATTTTATTGCAAGTTTGAGCCTGGACCACAACCAGCCTCTCAGACCACTACCATGACTGAGTGGGGAGTGGCCCCGAGGGATGAGAAAGCACTCTACATAAGAAATTTCCAATCATTCACATACAAAGATCTGTACATTATTGGTTGACATTGGAACAGCTAAACATTGGTTCTCTTTTGGTTGGGTCCTGCCAATTTATTTGAATCTCATTGGGTCCCACCAAAACTGAATGGTCCTGGAGGAAGAAGGGAGGAGAGAGGGGGTGAACTATGCAGATGAGTCAGGGCTAGGCCCCCTCCCCTGTCCTTGATAGATAAGGTTTCTGGGAAGCTGCCCATTTTTCAGACAGATATCTGTTAACAGCCTTGGTAAACCCTGGGGGCCCAGTATGTCCTGTTTGTCCTGTATTGGCTCTTGAGGGTAGTACCCTGTGCGCCCTTTCCTGGGGGAAGGTATTATGGGCCAGTTCCTGAAATGACTTGTTCATACAACATGGCTGCACAGATGTCACCTTGTTCTCAACATTCCCCCCTTCAGTTGTTCATAGTGAGGAATCATGCTCATTTGAGTGTCAGGCATATTCATCCTCTGGGGCCAGTATTCTCTCATTGTTGCCTTAGCACCATCAGTTGGACCGTGTTTACATGGTCCTTAAAAAAAGCTATTCCAACTTCCAGAGGCAGATGGCGTTCATGGCCTTCATTTCCTCGATTTGACCCAATCCCCTATTTCTACACTAACTGCCTGTCCCCAATTCTGCCTTCATTTCCCCCCTTTTGCTTTAGGAACTCCTTACATCTGTGAGGAAAGGGGGCACCAATCGTTCTGGCTGCTTCGAAGCTGAAAGGGGGCAGCCAGGGGCAAGCAGTTTGGAGTTCACTTTTAAAAATCAGGGTCAATTGAGGGGTCCAAGGTAGAAGTCTGGTTGGGGAAGAGCAGATTGTAAAGTCATCTGGGAATGGGCGCTTCTATGAGAAAAGAACAAAAAGACATGAGTACTGAAATGAGATTAGTACAAAGAAAATGTTGCAGCATCTGGAACATGCCAATGAACATCATGAAGATGATAGAAGTCAATCTCTCACCAGGAGGTGGAAGAACTGAGAAATTGTTCCCATAATAAGGCCTAACAAAGGCTGGAGGGGACAAGACCTTTATTTGGGAAGTTTAACATTGTCCAGGTTATCAGGAATGTAAACACAACATTTAACTCTTAATGTCATTGATGTCCCCAGAAAATGTAGTTAAGCTACTTAATGTCATCTGATTTTTGTAAAATATCCCTTTATTGGTATAACCTGTGTTTAGTAGCGATCTCTATACTTCTGTTACTTAGGGGTAGATAATCATACTAGCAGCAAATAGAATTAAGCTTACCTTTGTAAACTGACTAAAAATTTCTGACTCTGGCAGTTTCTCCTGATAGTTATCAGGCACATTTGCTTAAGAATCTTCCACCTTGTGGAGTCTTTATTCTAGTGGGCTAACACGAGTGTACATATTGTTACATTTAACTATTATTTCTTTTAAATGCCCAAGAATGACTGTATTTTGGTTTTAACCGTTTTGCAGTTGGTCAAACTGATCTGTTCATGTCTTGTTAAAGAGTCAGCTGAGCTCCCACAGGAGTCACTTGTAAAGAACTTAAGAGCAGCTTCTTAGCTCCATTAGTACCCTTAGTTAGATAGGGTCTCCTCAATGAGGTGACTTCCTTTGGAAGCATCAAGGGATATCTCCATTTGTCCATGACCCTCCTCTGCAGCAGGTGCACTGTTTGACTTTTTATCATCTAGTGGCCTCATTAATCTCCTTGATCAGGAGATTTTGTGACCCAGAGTTGCAATGCTCCTTAGAGAAGTCCTCTTGTTCCCTGGTTTCAGGCTGACTGAGGACAAAAGATCCAAATACTGGTCTATCTTGCCCTCTGTATTTAATCTCAATCTATAAATTTGATCTTAACCATCCAGCAAGCTAGTCTCACCAGTCATAAAGTAGGAGTACTGGGCTTTAACTTCAATGTCTATAACTTTACAGTTATTTGCCCTTTTATTTAACTGGAGTCTGTATTAGTACTGGAAGTTAACACTATCTGTTCTACAGGTGATGGTTTATTATCACAAGTGACCTAGGTTGTGTGTTCTTGAAGCAACTTCTTTTGCAAAATGTCAACAGGTAACAGTTTTACAAAATAAAATTAGCAAGAGTAAAAATATATTCAGCTTCTATAATAGCTATCTTAAATTTTGGCTGAGCTATACATTATATCCCCTGTTTGAGATCACAGTAATTTTACAACAAAAACCAAACTCTTGACTATAACTTTAAATAAGCTAAAGTCTGACTTATTTTGGAGTACCCCTAACATGCAGTAAGGTGGGAGGCAGAACATTATCTCAGGTAAAGGATGGCTATTTACAAATCTTAAGTGTTCTAATTCTGATGTTGATCTTTGCTTCTTTCTTAAATGTCATTTTAAGAAGTTTACATATATTGATTCCTGAATCTATATGAACACTAGTTAAAACAATTTAACATTATATCTAAAACATGAATTAAAGAATGAGAGAGCTTTTAGCATTTCTTTAGTGTGGCAAAGTGGCAAAATGCTTTTATGTTTCACAATATTAACCTTTAAACAAATCAGGCTCTAATGTTTAGAAATACATTTACATTTGAAATTCTTTATCTCAGTGTAAAAAGTAGCAAATTTTACATATAGCATATTAATAACAGATTCTACAATAGAACATTAAATGATAGAAATAAATCCACAGTAAAATTACTCTTTATAAATTAGAATTACCATTACAGACAAGTTTAATCTAGAAAATAGCAGCTTGATAAATTTCCTGCTTTAAAAACTTGTATACATGGAAAATATGTACACATTCAATATACAAAGAGTGATGATTTCACAATTACCTTGACACTTTTATATTACCAAATTTAGTTTTTAAAGAAAAATTTAGACTGTAACATTGTACAATACTCTAACAGTTGTTTAACCATAATTGTATAAACCCCAATTTTTAAGACTAATTGTTCTAAAGAATAAAACCTAATAGACACAGAGTTAAGAGTAAATTAGTGTTTCTAAGAAATCCTTTTCATTTTGCCATATCATTTTACCATATAGATTAAACTTTGGTTTATATCAGAACATTAGTATTTCACCTTAGGAAAAACCTTAAATAGCTTTAGCTGTCTCACATACATACAACCAACATAGTTACATGCAAATTTGTTGAAACTTGCCCTTTACTTACACACAGACATTCTTAGCCCTTACTTAGACCTTCATGTATTTCATTATACAAGCACTTTCTTACACAGAAAGATTTTGTTCTTCACTAAATATATTTCTATATCTTGAATCTTTTATTTTCTCTTTCCTATCTGTTGACCCCATTTTGTTCACATTCTGAAACCTTATGAGACCTTATTTTGTGCCTAGGACATTTTAGCCATTTCTATTTGGACAGGATTGAATGTCAAAGAAAATTATGAGACCTTATTTTCCATTAAGATATTTCTGAATTTACATAAATTATTCCATTTTAATAAGATTAAATATTTTGTTATTTATAGTACTTTATTTGAAACACAGTTGAAACTTTTGGAACTTTTTGTATATAGAATTGTACCTGTTAGGACATAGCTCTTAGTAACCTTGTTTTTTGGTAATGATGCAAAGCAATTTTAAACCCTTTTTATTTACCAATCTATGAAAACACCAATAATATTTATGTATGTTACCCCATGGAATTTAAGGAGTTAAATAGTATTCAATGTGGGGCTGGGGAGATAGTTCAGCTGGTAGAGTGCTTGCCTCCTAAGCACAAGGCCCTGAGTTCAATCCCCAATACTAAAAAAAAAAAAAAGAGTATTCGATGTGATTTAACAATTAGCATTTTAGCTCTGTAAATTAATCAGATGTCTTCAACACATTTGAAAAATCCCATACATGTTAACTCTAATTCGCTTATTTTGTAAAAATACAAGATATCAGGCAAGTGTCCTGAACAGTATTTGCCATCTCTTTCCTGTTGAAGGAAAGTCCTAGAAACATTTGATATTAGATATTTTATTAACATCAGCATTTCATTAGTTTGACCACCTAGAGACATGCGAGTTATTTTAAAAGACAATTTACTTTTTATTAGCTTACCCAATTTAAACTGAACCCTTTTAAATCACGTGAATTAAAAGTATCTGGATCCAATTTTTAAAATTTTAGTTTTAGGAGAGCTCAATTTTGATACAGACAAAACACTCCATCATACAGCATGACATACAAATAACACAAAATCAAAGGCCTTGTAACTTTATAGGTGAATCTCCATTGCAATGTAACAGATGTTCAAAAACTCTAGTTGAATAAAAAACTAGAACTGATCAAAAAGTCATGAGCTCAAAAAAATTCAATTAAGCAAACAAGAATTCTGAAAAAAAAAATGATACGGCCATTAATTACTTTAGTAAAGTACCATAAAATTTACTTTTGCTGGAGTTCAGGTAAGACTCTTTTTACGTTTTTTTCCCCCCTTGGGTTTGAGACCTTTCTCCTACTCAGACTTCAGGCTTCCACTATTTACATTTCAATGTAAGCCTTGACTGATATCTGGAAGGAGTTAGCAGGTTTTAGCAGAAACTTTGTGACTAGGACATTTTAGCCATTTCTATCTGGGCAGGATTGAATGTCAAAGAAAATTATGAGACCTTATTTTCCATTACTTTTGAGAATGAAACTACTATGCTAAGCTCCTCACTGAGATATGCCATTGGTTGTTGAGCTGCCTATGGCTGCCTATCCAGGATTTATACTTCCCCTCAGTGACAAACAGGTTAAATCTTGCTCCATAGGTAAGCTGAGGACAGGAGCTTCAAGTAAGACCCCTTTTTGATATTCCTAGGGCAGAATATTGTCCTATGGTGGCTATCTTTCAGTAGTACTGACCTATTGATGGCATAATTAAGCTTTATCTTTGAGATCTTATAATTCCTATCAGCTAAGAACTTTAGGAGTTCTGCAATGGCCTTTTGATATTCCTCCTGGGTGGAGGCACATAAAGGATGTCATTTACATACTGGAGAACAATTACAGACAATTTTTCTCTGAACTTTGTTAAGTCCTTAGCTAAGGGTTGTTTGAACAGGTGAGGGCCATCTCTAGGTTAGTTGAGACACATTATCTGGTTCCTCAAAGGCAAGCAGAAATTGCTATTCAGAGTCTAACATATACAGGAAAAACTGTCTTTGAAATCTAACTTAGTAAACCAAGCAGCAGTTGGAATTTCAGGTAACAGTAAGAACTACAGGATGAGGAGAAATTACTGCTACATTATTGTAAGGTTTTGGACTAGGCATTTTACTTTTTAACTCCTAATATTGGTGACTTGCATGGGTTGCAAGGAATTAAAATTTTCTGTAATTTTGAATGATTTTAATAAGCCTTTATTCTTGTCTTTATGCTCCCTTTTCTTTCTTTTTGATCTGTATTAAGAAATGGAAGATGCTGAAAAGATAGAAAAAGCTCACACCCGTGTAAATATGAGGTTCTTCCCAAACTGCCCTCAACCCCTCATAAAAGCCACAAAGAATTTACATCTCATCTCTTATCTGTAAGGGTAAGCCAGGTGGCTGACCCAAAAAACAAACTTAAAGATAATGACGACCCTCCTCTTGGAGTTCAGGGAGACCCGGAACTTAAACTAACATGCTTTACAATTTTATATGTTAACCAATTAAAAAGAACATTGTAAAACTGCTTGCCTTTCATTATAAAAACCCTGCTGAAAAAGGGCTCTGGGCCTCTTAGCGTCACCGGTTACTGAGTGTGCGGAGGACCAGGCTTGAGCTTGCTAATAAATGACTCTGTGTTGCTTGCATTGATCTTGGTCTCTGGTGGTCTTTGTGGGGTCTCGAGTCACTGAGCACAACATCTTGGGGGCTTGCCCGGGATGCCCCAAGCCCACCCAGACACCTGATCATAGAGTCATAAGTGACATCTTCGGCTGGTGAGTAAGGCATTGCCGCATTTTTTCTAGTCTGGTTTCCCTGCAGGTTCTGGTTCTGGGCTGGCAAAGTCCTGGCGGATGCGCTATAGGAACCCAGCAGGGTCTCAGGAAACATCCCCTTGACCTATCTGGGCAGCTTTTGTGCTGCATCTGGGCGACTCTGTCGCATCTGGGTGACTCTTTGTCACACCTGGGCAACTTTTGTGTTGCATCTGGACAGCTTTTGTGCTGCATCTGGGCGACTCTTTGTCGCATCTGGAGGACTCTTTGTCACATCTGGGCAACTTTTGTGTTGCATCTGGACATCTTTTGTGCTGCATCTGGGTGATTCTTTGTCACATCTGGGCAACTTTTGTGTTGCATCTGGGCAGCCTTTGTGTTGCATCTGGGTGACTCTTTATCGCAATTGGAAATTTTGTTTTGTTGACAAAATACCAACTAGCCAATTTTGATTTAGTGTGCTATATGTCTGTCTGTGTATTGCACCATACAGTCTTTACTCTTGCCTCCTATTAAATTCTTCATTGTGTTAGCCCGCTACTATTCTCACTGTTTCTCATTTTAAATTTCTCTTCTCCAATCCAATCTGGAGGAAAATGGGTCTATAAATCTCCTGATAGAAAGGAGAAATACTAATCAATGTCAAATTCATTTCATCCTTTTGGAATTATACAGGGAGCAGGTTTTCAACCAGATAGACAGCCAGTGGTGGCTCTCTGCTGTAACGACTATCTCCAACCCATGTTGGCATCGCCTGGTCCAATTTATTTTTATCTAACCTTTACATTTCTCCTCCTCTCAATAGTTGGATATCTAGTTGCTGTAGAGATGGGCCAAACTCAAAGTACCCCTTTGGCCATAGTGGTCAACCACTTGGGGGAGGTTCAAGCCAGAGCATGTAATTTGTCAATTGAAATCAATAAAGGAAAACTTATAACCTTTTGCAGGTCGGATTGGCCCACCTTCCAAGTGGGATGGCCCCCAGAGGGAAACTTCAACCTTCCAACCATCCAAAAGGTCAAAGATAAAATCTTCCAATCAGGGAAAATTGGCCACCCAGATCAAATTCCATAAATTTTAACCTGGGAAAGCTTAGTTGACCATGACCCTCCAACCTGGCTTTCTCCCTTCCTACCGCCACTGCCCTCCCCCGCAACTAAAATGCTTGCCCTAAAGAAGTTAGACTCGTCAGAAAAGCCCACAGCTCCTCATCCTATTCTCCGGGAGGAAGATCCAGACCCCCTTTTCTTTAACCCCCCTCCTTATATGCAAGCCCCTATTCCTCCTCAGGACCCAGGACAGGCTGCTGCACAAGAAAGAGAAGCTGCCGCAGATGGAAATGAAGAAGAAAGAACTGGCTCCAGAGGACCAGCGAGGAGAATGCAGGCCTGAGTTCAGTGGGCAGCCTGCCCCTCCCTACCAGAAGCTCCCGATTCTACAATGGCTCTGCTGCTCCGAGAAACTGGGCCGCCAGAAAACGCTGGCAATCCCCGGCTTCAATATTGGCCCTTCTCTACAAGCGATTTATATAATTGGAAAAATCAAAATGCTACATTTTCCGACAATCCTAAAGACTTGATTTCCCTTTTAGATAGCGTCATGTTAACTCACCAGCCTACTTGGGATGACTGTCAGCAGTTACTCCGGATCCTGTTCACAACTGAGGAGCGTGAAAGAATCCAGATGGAAGCCAGAAAGTTAGTCCCAGGGGATGATGGACAACCCACTGTAAACCCTGACTTAATTAATGCTTCTTTCCCCTTGTCCAGGCCTCCACAAGATGAATGGTACTACAATATGGCTGAAGGTAGGGAGAGGCTTCAAGTTTATCACCAGACTCTAATGACGGGGTCTCCGCGCAGCAGCTCATAAGCCCACTAATTTGGCCAAGGTGTATTCAGTCATGCAAGAAAGGCAGGAATCACCCTCAGCTTATTTAGAAAGATTAATGGAGGCATTTAGACAGTACACTCCTATGAATCCAGAGTCACCTGAGAATCAGGCAGCAGTAGTAATGAGCTTTGTTAACCAGGCAGCACTGGATATAAGGTATAAGTTACAGAGAATAGAGGACTTAGAAGGGAAAAGTATTCAAGACTTAATGAGAATAGCCCAGCAGGTATTCAATAACAGAGATGCACCAGAAGAAAAACAGCTTAGGGCTACTAGGAAAATGACTAAAGCATTAGCAGTAGCAGTGCAGGGTGGAAGGAACAGAGAAAGAAAGAAACAGACTCCAGGGCAATCGACCACCACCTGGGAACTCCAGGGCACATGATCTGGGTCAGAATCAGTGTGCCTACTGTAAGAAGGAAGTTCATTGGGCTAGAGAATGCCCTAAAAAAAGAAACCATAGATCCAGAGATGGTAAATGGACAACTAGGAGACCATTGGTCCTGGTCACCCAAGATGAAATGCACGATTAGGGGCGATGGGGTTCGGAACCCCTCTCCAAACCTAGGGTAACTCTGAAAGTGGAGGAAACTCCAGTGAAATTTTTGGTGGATACAAGAGCTCAATATTCAGCTTTGACTGACCCTCAAGGAAAGATTTCAACAAGCACCTCATGGGTGCAAGGGGCTATGGGGATTAAAAAGTGCCCTTGGATGACCAAAAGAACAATAGTCCTGGGAAAGGGAAAAGTGTCCCACTCATTCTTAGTCATACCCGACAGCCCCTATCCCTTGTTGGGAAGAGATTTATTAACCAAAATTGGGCCCAAATTCATTTTCACCCCGAAGGTGCCCAGGTAACAGATGGACAAGGAAAATTGTTACCTATGCTAACTCTTACTTTAGAGGATGAATATTGGCTACACTAGCAGCCACAATCCCCTGATAAAAACATTGAAGACTGGGTACAGCAGTTCCCAGATGCTTGGGCAGAGACTGGGGGAATTGGGTTAGCTAAACATCGGCCTGCCCCCTATATAGAAACAAAACCAGGAGCTAACCCCGTTAGGGTTAAACAATACCCGATGACCAGGGAGGCTCGAACAGAAATAACCCCCCACATCAGGTGACTGCTGAACCAAGGGGTACTACGACCTTGCTGGTCAGCCATGGAATACCCCCCGCTTCCAATACTGAAGCCCAACTCAAACGAGTACAGCCCAGTACAGGAAGGACCTAAGGGAGGTAAACAAAAGGGTGGCGAACATACACCCTACTGTGCCTAATCCGTATACACTTCTGAGTGTGCTTCCTCCTTACAGACAATGGTATACAGTGCTGGATTTAAAAGATGCCTTTTTCAGCTTGCCTCTAGCTCCAAAGAGCCAAGAGCTATTTGCCTTTGAATGGACAGACATTGATAAGGGTATCAATGGACAAATTACCTGGACAAGATTGCTGCAGGGATTCAAAAATTCTCCGACCTTGTTTGACGAAGCTTTACATGAGGACTTGGGTGAGTTTAGGCAAAATCATCCCAACCTAACTTTGCTACAATATGTAGATGATCTCCTTATAGCTGCTGAAAACCGGGATGAATGTATCTGAGGAACGGAAAATTTACTCCAGACACTGGGCAACTTGGGATATCAGGCGTCAGCAAAGAAGGCCCAAATCTGAAGACCTGAGGTAATATACTAGGACTATCTCCTAAAGGGAGGTAAACAATGGTTAACTCAAGTCCGAAAAGAGACTGTTCTAAGAATCCCAAAGCCCCAGTCTCCACGCCAAGTAAGGGAATTCCTTGGGTCGGCTGGCTTCTGTTGACTATGGATTCCAGGGTTTGCAGAATTAGCCAAACCACTGTATGAGGCCACAAAAGACAAGCAGCCCTTTAATTGGACAATAGAAGCAGATAAAGCATTTCAACAAATCAAGGATGCCCTCTTGTCAGCCCCAGCCCTGGGACTTCCCGATGTCGTTAAACCATTCTTTCTCTATATAGATGAAAGTAAAGGGATAGCAAAAGGAGTCTTGACTCAATACCTAGGCCCCTGGAGGAGACCAGTAGCATACCTGTCAAAAAAACTGGGTCCGGTAGCTGCAGGCTGGCCCCCATGTCTACGTATGATTGCTGCCACAGCCTTAATGGTAAAAGATGCTGATAAATTGACTATGGGACAAGAATTACATGTGATCACTCCACATGCTATTGAGGGAATCCTGAGACAACCTCCAGATCAATGGCTCAGTAATGCTTGGCTCACACATTATCAGAGCCTATTGATTAACCCTCTCAGGATTATTTTTCAGGTACCCTCAGCTCTCAATCCTGCTATGCTGCTACCTGACCCTGACCTGGACACACTCATACATGACTGCTCAGAAGTCCTAGCCCAGGTTCATGGGCTTAGAGAAGACCTGCAAGATCATCCACTGCTCAATGCAGATGTAGTGTAGTTCATGGATGGGAGCAGCTTTTTACATCAGGGTCAAAGGTATTCGGGTGCAACAGTAGTAACTGAGACAGAGGTGATTTGGGCTGAGCTGATAGCCATTACTAAGGCTCTAACGATGGGAGAAGGCAAAAAATTGACTGTATACATGGACAGCCATTATGCCCTTGCAACTGCCCATATTCAGGGGGCTATCTATAGGGAAAGGGGAATGCTAACCACAGAAGGGAAATCTATTAAAAACAAGGAAGAAATTGTGTCACTGATAGACGCCCTCTGGTTACCCAAGAAATTGTCTTTCGTACACTGCCCTGGGCATCAAAAACCAACTGATCCAGTATCTAGGGGCAACTGTTTAGCAGATAAGATGGCACGAGAAATAGCCCTCCAGAGAGACTTGATTACGGTTGCTCAACTCCCAAACTCTGGCTCACGAACCCTTCCAAATGACCCAACTTACACGGAAGAGGACTTATCATGGATTTACCAGCAGCCACTAGCCCAAAGCTTAGACGGATGGTGGAAAGACTCTGAAAGCCGGATAATACTTCCAGAACTGATGGGACAGAAAGTGTTGCTCAGGCTTCACCAGACCACCCACATGGGGACAAGAAAATTACAGGACTTGATGCAGCAAGCAGGAATTAGAATTAAAGGTGTGCAAAATAAGATAGAGCAGATTGTCAAAAGTTGCAGGGTTTGTAAGTTAACAAATGCAGGATATAGTAAGTGGGAATCAGGAAATAGATTAAGGGGAGATAGACCAGGGGCATATTGGGAAGTTGATTTCACTGAAGTAAAACCTGGAAAGTATGGGTATAAATATCTATTAGTCTTTGCAGATACTTTTTCAGGATGGGTCGAAGCGTTTCCCACCAAGTGAGAAATGACACAAATAGAGGCTAAAAAGATTTTAGAAGGCCTTCTGCCAAGGTATGGATTTCCCATAATGATAGGGTCGGACAACAGGCCAGTGTTTACTTCACAGGTAAGTCAGGGGCTGGCTTCAGTACTTGGGGCAAATTGGAAACTACATTGTGCTTATCGACCCCAGAGCTCAGGACAGGTAGAAAGAATGAACAGAACTTTAAAAGAGACCTTGACTAAATTAACCATGGAGACTGGCGGTAACTGGGTGGCTCTCCTTCCCTATACCCTATATCAGGTGTGTAACTCTCCCTACAAGATGGGACTCACCCCTTATGAAATCATGTTCAGGACCCCACCTCCAATACTCCCTGATCTGACTGAGTGGCTCCTAAAAGAAGAAAATGTAGATGATTTTGAACTTTTATTTTCCCTCCAGGCCCTGCAGAGGGCCCACAGAGAAGTTTGGCCAAAGCTCAAAAGCCTGTTCGAGTCAGTCCCGCCTCCTGTTCCTCACAACTTCCACCCGGGGTGATTGGGTCCTAGTGAAGCGACACCGACAGAGTAACCTGGAACCACGGTGGAAGGGCCCCTACATGGTTATTCTGACTACACCCACCACTCTCAAAGTTGACGGCATCGCCTCCTGGATTCATCACACCCACATCAAGCTGACTGAACCCCTTTCCGACATTGTGCTTCCTGCCCTAGACGACTCTATGTGGAGAGTGGACAGGTCCAAAGACAACCCACTAAAGATCAAGCTTTGCCGCCACAGACTGTGACTATGTTCTTACTTTTGCTTTATTTTGCCCTGGCCACAACCGCAACTGTAGCTCCAGTTTTTGGAGCCACCAACCTCAGCCCATATCAGCCTTATGAAATCACCTGGGAAGTAACCAACCCGGCAGCAAGAGTTCCCAGCCTGACTGTGACTGAATATCACCCTTTATGGACATGGTGGCCTGAACTGCAAGTAGACCGTTGCACTTTAGCAAATGGGACTTTTTCTGTGGGAACAGGCACTATTAGTGTTAATGAAGAATTACACCTAAGTAAACGGCCCTTTCAGATACAGTTAGTGGGAGGACTAGAAAATTTAACTGTGCTTATGCTCATGGGAGGGAGGAACTTCAGTGTCTCCCCTTCTATGTGTGTCCTGGTTATTCTCACCAGAAAGAATGTGGAGGGGAAGAATCTAATTTCTGTGCTAAATGGGGATGTGAAACTACAGGGCAGGCTTATTGGATAAAAGTCTCTCGTGATTTAATTGAAGTCAAGCGAGGTAAAAAAGCTTCATGTAACAATAGTTGTAACCCCCTCTTAATCACCTTCACTGATAAGGGAAAGCGGGATAGACAATGGATAAGAACCTGATCATGGGGGTTATGCCTCTATGCTGAGGGACCTGATTTAGGGGTTGTGTTCACTGTTCGGATGATTATAAAGCTTTTCACCCAGCAATTAGGGCCTAATCAAATTTTACGCCCACCAGCCCAAAGAATTCCAGTCATCCCCCCTCCCCGAGGTCCAAAAATTATTAAATCAGTTACTAGCTTCCCAAATACCCCACAACCGACAACCCACTCCTTAAGTGCCCCCTACTTAAGGACTAAACAGCCCCATGAACAGTTGATTATAGATCCAATTCAAACAGAAGCTCATCCCCTTCTGAGACTTTTGTCTTGGTCCTTCCTGATGCTCAATGCCACCTACCCTAATTTGACCAGTTCCTGCTTGCTCTGCTATGACACTGTCCCCCCATATTATGAGGGAGTAGCAGTACAAGCACATATTACTATCTCCACCAAGCTCCAGGATTGCTGTTGGTGATCTAAACAGTCCCTAACCCTAGAGCAAGTGTCAGGGCAAGGGCTCTGTTTAGGAACAGTGCCCCATGCCAGCCAGTCCCTCTGTCACTCGACATGGGGAATCCAACCTGAGGCAGAAAACTTTTATAATACCCCACAATGATACCTGGTGGGCTTGCTCCTCTGGACTCACCCCTGTGTCCACTGGAGTGTGTTAAAACAGTCAAAGGATTACTGTGTCCTAGTCAGATTGATTCCATGGCTAATTTACCATGAGCACCAGAGTTTTATGACTATGATTGAACAAGGATGGGGCATGAAACAGAACCCCATTTGACAAAAATGGGAACCTATTACCTCTCTAACTCTTAGTCTGCTGCTCGGGGCTAGCTTGGGAGGGTTAGGAACTGGAGTAGCATCCTTAGTCACTCAGAACCAACATTATTCCAATCTAAGAGCAGCAATAGATGCAGACATAGAGCATTTAGAAGATTCAATCTCTCATTTAGAACAATCTTTAACTTCCCTAGCTGAAGTGGTCTTACAAAATAGAAGAGGTTTGGACTTAATATTTTTACAACACAGAGGCTTATGTGTTGACTTAGGAGAAGAATGTTGCTTTTATATAGATCACTCTGGGATAATCAAGGATAATATGGCAAAAGTCAGAGAAGGACTAACAAACAGAAAGAAAGAACGGGAAGCTAGTCAGAGCTGGTTTGAATACTGTTCAACTTTTCCCCTTGGTTAGCTACTCTGGTGTCCGCTATAGTGGGACCCCTAATATTGTTGCTACTAGCTTTAACTATAGGACCTTGTATAATCGATAAGTTAATTGCTTTTGTTAAAGGTAGAATAAATATGGTACAGCTAATGGTGCTAAAAGCCCAATATCAGTCCATTAAGCAGCAAGAATTAGAACAATAGAGACCCAAGATTGACTCTCTAAATGTTTTTGGAGAGGGGGGAATGAAAAGATAGAAAAAACTCGCACCTGTGTAAATATGAGGCTCTTCCCAAACTATCCCTCAACCCCTCATAAAAGCTGCAAAGAATTTACGTCTCATCTCTTATCTGTAAGGGCCAGGTGGCTGACCCAAAAAGCAAACTTAAAGATAATGACAACCCTCCTCTCGGAGGTCAGGGAGCCCCGGAACTTACACTAACATGCTTTACAATTTTATATGTTAACCAATTAAAAAGAACACTGTAAAACTGCTTGCCTTTCATTATAAAAACCCTGCTAAACAAGGCTCTGGGCCTCTTAGCATCACCGGTTACCGAGTGTGCAGAGGACCAGGCTCAAGCTTGCTAATAAATGACTCTGTGTTGCTTGCATTGATCATGGTCTCTGGTGGTCTTTTTGGGGTCTCGAGCCACTGGGCACAACAATGCAAGCTGGAGAAGATAATGGGGAGACTCTAGATAGACTAATGATGGCTAACTATGGGAACAAAGGGAATCTGGGCATTTTCATACTAATCATCCCAGGCCTTAATCCTACAGTTTGCATTTTTAATGTCTGACCAGCAAGGGAAGAGGAACATCCAGGAGGGAGTGGATGTGATGGGGAGTGCTATAGGGCCCATATGGAGGCAAAGGTAATTGGCACTTTTCCTCAGTGCCATTCATCAACCAATCACCCTTGATACCCCTTAGGGTAGCTGGGAGGGGGGGTCCAGAGAAGGACCCTTTGGGGTCCACCTGAGAGTAGCCCAGGCCACAGAACCCTGCAGTTGTTCCAACCTTTCCTCCACTTCCACGCATCCTGGTTGGGTCAGGACTAGGGACACAGTGTACTGGCGGCAATTGTGCTCCTGGCCTAGACAGAAAAGTAGGAAATGGCTTTGGCAGATTCCAACATGCCTGATCTGTACAGAGCTAGGTAATTGAAAACTGCCTGGGCCAGGAATCTCTCACCTGAGTCTTGAAGAATGGCGGCTGCACTAGTTGCCTTTAAGTAACTGATGAGTACCCATTTTGCCCTCCAAAATAAAGAGACAGAAAGATACACCTCAAACAGATGTGTGGTGCATGGAGAGAGAAGCTTACTTACCTGGCTCAGCATGGATTTCGGTGAAGATTGGCCACTCCGAGGAGCAGAGTGTAGCAAACATACCCTTCTTTAGGGTGGTCCACACCAAAGTTCCATCCTCTGGCATGGACCTCTGAGAAGTGACTCAAGAGGAAATTCTTAGGAGTTACCTAAGCCTATCCCATAATAATGAGGAGAAAAGATCCAAGCAGACCAAAAAGAACAAGGGAGGCAATACACACAGTAAAACAAATTTTCACAGGACTCTCCAACATTCACCTGCCAGTCAACCATAACAATCTCACAGGTACAATGTCCCTTCTCATTCACACTGTCAAAATCAAACCAAGGATCCTTTACCAAATAGCCACCAGACAGTGTCCACTGCGGACGTTGGCATGATTCCTGATCATCGTGGATATCTCCCATGACTTCCAACAGTAGAAACTCCGGGGTCACTCACAACCCTTTCCTTCCACCAAATGAGAATTCTCAACCAAACTCAAATGGGGACCTGTGTCCCACCAAATGGAGGTGGCCACTTCTCCTTCCACAGCAAATTTCCATAGAAACCTCAGTACCATGGACTGTTTGTCTCTCCTGGGGCAGAGTCAGATGATCCTATCCAGGATGAGCCCCCAAATATTGGGGTTCAATATCGACCGACCTCCAGAGTGTCAAAGTGCACACACAGCAATGCAAATCACGCAACAAGGTTTTATTGCAAGCTTGAGCCGGGACTGCAACCAGCCTCTCAGACCACTACCATGGCTGAGTGGGAAGTGGCCCCAAGGGGTGAGAAAGCACTCTACATAAGAAATTTCCAATCATTCACATACAAAGACCTGTACATTATTGGTTGACATTGGAACAGCTAAACATTGGTTCTCTTTTGGTTGGGTCCTGCCAATTTATTTGAATCTCATTGGGTCCCACCAAAACTGAATGGTCCTGGAGGAAGAAGGGAGGAGGGAGGGGGTGAACTATGCAGGAGATGAGTCAGGGCTAGGCCCCTTCCCCGTCCTTGATAGATAAGGTTTCTGGGAAGCTGCCCATTTCTCGGACAGATATCTCTTAACAGCCTTGATAAACCCCGGGGGCCCAGTATGTCCTGTTTGTCCTGTATTGGCTCTTGAGGGTAGTACCTGTGTGTCCTTTCCTGGGGGGAGGTTTTACAGGCCAATTCCCAAAATGGCTTGTTCATACAACATGACTGCACAGAGTCACCTTGTTCTCAACAGTACCTGTAACAGTTTATTTTCAAATGTGTGTTTCTTCAAAAACTAAATAATTTCCTACTCTACCTACAAGAATACATTATAAAATGTGTGGCTAGCAATTCTCTGTGACACTTTCTGGCACTGTATAGGTACTGCATGTGTCAGTCTGGGTCTCCATTTTTCTATTATTTTCTCCTGCCTCTCCTCCCCTACATGCACATCAATCTTCCTGTACCAGACACAGATGGAGATTTTTTTTTTAACTCACCCATGAAAGCCAGACCTAGGTCAGCCTGGAAGTGAGATTGGGTAGACTAGTAACTTCTGTCACCAAACCTGGCAGTTCACATTTTCCTTTATAAAAAAAAGGAGTCTAAAGGAAGAACAATGATTTTGGGTTTTTTTTTACTTCACCACTTCTTCCTTCTCAGTACAGAGCAGTTGATAGAATTTAACATTCAAATGATCAAGGGACCATTATTCAAACCCATTCAACTCTCTTGAATGCAACTCAATAATTATATGTACTTCTTTATATATCTGTATTTAAAGTGTTTTTTGATGGGCCATATTTAAGTGTAGGTAACAAGATACATTTCCAAACTTGTTTCTATATGGAAAAAGTAAAGTTTGGGTTATTCCAAGTAAATGGAAGAAAACCAACATACTACCTCTAAACACCTCTCATCACAAAGTATTTATTCCACAAAAATAATATCACAGTAAAATGATACATATATGAAAGTGAATAAGATTTGCAACCACAGAGAATACATGTTCAGAGACCAATGTTCAGGTTATATAATTCTAAAAATCTTCAGTCATAGCACTTTAACACTGATCAAGCAACCATTAAAAGAAGGTGGGGGGTTTGTTGCCCTTGGAGTCTATTTGGACTAAGGTACTTAATTTAAGAACACACACAGCATGAGGCAGTTCTCTGAGAGTTATTCTCCATTTCTAAAGTTGTCCATGCATAGAGCATTTTGATCTATTAAAAATTTTATTATCCCATTTCTAGTAAGTGGATCAAGAGTGTGAAGTATTTTGAGGAAGAAAGATACCAAGAATAAGATTTCTGTTCATTTGAGTATTTCCAATCAGCATTTAATTTTTAGAATATATTAAAGTTTTAGTTGAAATTCTTGCCCATTGATTTATTTTAGTTTCTCTAAGAATCTTGCATTTTGCATGTGTTCTTTTATTCTACAGTTTAAAAAAAATAGTTGTCAATGGACCTCTATTTTATTTATTTATATTTGGTGCTAAGCCCAGTGCCTCACACATGCTAGGGAAGTGTTCTACTTCCCTACTGAGGTTTACACTGTATTATAACCACAGTCCTTATCATACAATTTTTAGTGATATTTCTTTTCCTAACTATTTTGTACCATTAGTTATTTACAGCTAGGCCTTTGGGAAATGAAATTGGATTGCCCATCACCATTCTATTTTAAATGAATTCAGTGGCCCCAAGCAACTCTCAACTTCTTTTGCAAACCTGTCCTGACCAAGAAACAAGTGGAGAGAAGCATTCTCAAAGGCCTATTTTAGTTTCTAGCTCACACATTTCACTTTCAGTAATTGCCAGTTACCTGAACAAGCTCCTTTTATTTTAGTAAAGACTTAACATATGAGGGAGTACCACTAGTGTCTGTTTGTGGATTTTGGAGTCAGTTCCATTACTTTGCAGTTACAGCATACTGAAGTTGTTGATTTTTTTTCCCTATAACCTGTGTTCACACAAGAGAGAGAAGCTTGATTCCAATTGATAATCTGAATTTCTAACTAAACCTAATTTTAGTTTCTGAAAATTCAAGTAATATGTTTTCATAAAATTTACTTTTTAACCTTTTCATAATCCCTGCCATTTAATGCCTGGTTTGGATGAGATATTTATTCACATTTCAAGTTGGTTTCTGTTACTTTGTAGTTAAAGATTACAGTTAACCTAATCTTCAATGGGCACTTTCTAGTTCACTTATCTACTTTGGAACATTCCTGCTTTTCATGTATAAGTTTGGTGCATTGTAACAGTGCCTCATGAATTTTTTTTCTACAGAACAGAAAATGTTTTATCACTGTTCTAAACTATACTACACCAAAGAATCTCTGTTGTATCTGCAGGTAGTTCCACAGTGATGTGATTCCTGAAGAATTTCCCCAGGTTTTCTTCCAATGTTACTATCAATTTAGTAAAATATAAAGCAGTTTATCATGTCTCAGTTTCCACAGGCATTGCCTTCATTACCTAGTTTGATATTTGTATTATAGTACATTTTTGATCCATCAAAATTTTTGTCTATCCTCACGAAATTCCTACAAAATCACTTCTTTATTATTTGAGTTCATCACCAGTTAGCTTTAAAAATATTAGATTTTTATTAAAAAATAAATAAAAGTGTTTCATAAGTAAAACAGAAAAAATGTTAGACTTTTAAATGTTAAATATGGCTGCAGATATTTAGAGAAACCGAACTCCTATTGATACAGTAAATATATCAGTTGGGTGTGATTTTTCTATAGGAAGAATCAGGGCTAATCTTTTGAAATAATATGTTCAACTGGAAAGTATAGCAGTCTGGATGCTATGGACTGGTAACTATCCATTTCAGATTTTTGTTAGGGAGGAGAAAAGATTTGAATATCTTAGTGGCTTCAAAGTTTAAAAAATTATCTTTAGAACATTTTCTTTCATGAATGGTTATTGTCTAAATATGGCTTACTTTACTCTTATAAAAATGTTACTTGGATATTACATTTATTAATTTTAATTGAAAAGAGATTCTAAGGCAATTATTATACAATTGAAAGCTAAAAAGAAAAAGTGATATGAATATGCTTTCATATTTTGCCTATTATAAAAAATAATGAAATTTTACTAGAGAGTTCTTTGGTACTAATTATTGTCATTCAATTATTTTCTCTTAATATTAAAATATATAAATCTTTTACATAAAACTGAATGCAAAGGAAGGCACAGCTGGTTATAGTGTGTATACAAGCACAGTTAAGCATATGCAGAATTAAAGAGAAAAAAGGTTCACACAAGGATGTGAACTGAATTTCACTGAAAGAATTAAGAAAAGTTCTTCACTACCAACAGTATTCAATGCTTAAGAGCTAAGACCATATTAAAAACAAAACATGAAAATTCACATAATGCAAAATGGATTTTCATATATATTTCAATATATAAAAATAGTTTTTAAAATGTCAACATAAATGTAGACTATCCATGTTATGAAATGTGCAAACCAAACGGATAGGGGTTTCACAATATCCTTCTTTTGACACAGGTAAACTAGCTTAGGGGGACAAACTTGATGAGTTAATGTGACTTTAATTTCAGCCAGATTTCATCAGAATTTCTGAGAACTCAAAGAATGCAGTACTGGAGAAACAGTTCTCTCCAGACCTGATTGCACTGACATGTGACTGTTAAGTAGTGTGGGGAAATGTAGGGAGCAAAAAAATTAAAATAATTATTACAAATACCCTGGTAAAAAATGGGGTCTCTTACATTCCCAAACAGACCACAGTAGTTTGGTTCTATCATCATCCCTGTGATGGATCAATTTCCAATCCATTTTATAGAACGATTTACAGATGACAATTCCAAGATTACCTAGAGCAAAGAAGAATAAAGCCCATAAATGTACTTAATTTTTGTATATGACAGGCTACTAGAAAAAAGTACATAATTTAGATGTTACTGAAGCATATTCAAATACTGTTTTTAAAGATTCTAGGCCATCTAGGAATGCTGAGTTGCTTTAAATATTGAGGAAAAAATTTAATCAGACTCTATAAATCTGTACTTTCTAATATTATATCTTGGAATTTGTTATCAGTTTTCCAGAGCACTACAAAGATGTTTCTCAGTAAACTAAAAATGAGGATTGTTTATCTTAAAATATTAGAAGAAATATCTCTTTTAGAGTTAAAAATGTATTTTTAAAATATTTTCATTGGTTCTACTTAGTTATACATGACAGAAGAATGCACTTTTTTCTTTGTGCACAAACAGTTTATTTTTTGTTTTAGATGTCAATGGACCTTTATTTGTTTATATGTGGTGCTGAGAATTAAACCCAGTGTCCCACACATGCTATACAGGCCCTCTATAACTGAGCTCTAAAGCCCAGCTCCTGAAAAAATACTTTCATTGAGAAATAATATCAAACTTAATAGAAATATGACTCATAAGAAAAAAAATGTATTGTACAGTTAATTTCTGTATTGCTAGCAACTAAGATGATAAATAGCAAGATAAAAAGGTGTATGTTTTAGTGAGAAGTGTCAGGTCTGAAGCAAATCCATCATCTGTGCTCCCAACTGAACAAGCTGAAGTAAAGTCCTCATGTTAATACCTGATTCTACACCTAGATGTTTTTTTTTTCTAGGATCATATATGTCAAAATGATTTTCTATACTGTCTTGTAGCTTAATTTCTATTTAGTCCAGAGTAAGTTTAAATATTAAACATCAGCACTAAATATCAAACTACAAAGCCTAGCACCTGTTAGAAGTATAATAAATAACTGTAGAAAAGTAAATATTTTTGCACTTTTCAGGCTATTTCAGTATCTGTGCTTTCTTGCTGATCAAGGATTGACATTTCAGTTGATATCTAGGGGTTACAAATGAGCAGGGAGTTAAAGTTCTGATTACATAAAGGTCAGAGCTAATAAGCAGCAACACCTAATTTTAAGTTCTGATTGGAATTTATCTGTACTAAATGGCCCAACTTCTTACTTTGGCAGGGGTTAGGGGCTGCCTTAATTACTGGTTCAATATATTCAGTGGTTACTGGTATATTCAAGGTTGTTTTTCTTTTCTGGTGCTTTAAAATTTTAATTTTTTGTAAAAAGTTATCTACTTCAACTGTGTTTTCAAATTCTTCATATATAATTTTTAGTCATTTTTTATGCTCCTAACCACTATTCCCATTGACTTGGAGTAAAAAATGAAGGACAGAAGGCCTTGAATTTTCATTTTTAGGGTTTTTTTAAGATTATGTTTAGGGTTTTTGTCCATCTTGTTGATATTTTCTATAGAATCCCCTTTCTGGGGCTAGGTTTGTGGCTCAGTGGCAGAGCACTTGCCTAGCATATGTGAGGCACTGGGTTTGATTCTCAGCACCACATATAAATAAGTGAATAAAATAAAGGTTCATCAACATCTAAAATTTATTTTTAAAAAATGAATCCCCTTTGGTTTTATTAGTCTTATCTCTTGTTTGAAAGACATCACTGACTTCTGCCCCTAACCCTTTATTTGGGTACATTCAGTTGTCACAGTTCTCAAATAGCCTGAATTTACTGGCATTTTTCAGACCTTTTTATTGGCTCTTTACTACAATCCCCCATTTTTTCTTCACATAATAAGTATTTAATAGAAATGGTAGTGATAAAAGTACAAATTATAATGATTATAAGAGATCCTACAGGTGGTCCAGAAAGTAGCTAATATTGGGGACATATGTCTGGCAGAAGTCCCAAGCAAAGTTGAAGCCCTGTGCTCCAGGTTGGACCACATTTTTTTCTGGACTTTATTCTCCCCCATTTCCTGTCCTTCAGCATCTAATCTATAAAGTCCAAAGGGTCAAATCAACCCTGTGTCATCAGAAGGATGTTTGGGATGGTTGGCCTGAGATAACATGGGGTAACTTTAATAAACCAATAGGAAAATGCACTTGATAGAATGGCACCCAGTTCCTGACTGAGGGCAGTGTGTTGTGTGGGGGTGTGGGGGACAGGAGGCAGGGGAGTGGGATCACAGTTCTTTTAACATTGCAGAATAGGCCAGACTTCTGTCCTTTGCCTACTTTTCTCCATAGTCATACCTCAACCTGACAACCATTTTCATTTTCGGCATCCCCAGTCAGTGCTCCTTTTCCAAGAGAGTTGCTCTTCTCTGGTGCTCTAAGTCAGTGACAGTAGTGAATGGGATTCCAAATTAAATTTTAATCAGGCTCTGATGCTTAATAGTGTGTGATCTTGGGTAAACTGGGCAGTGTCTCTTGCCTTAGTTTCCTCAATTTTAAAATAGAACTACTAGTAGTAAATGAAAAGCCATGATGAGTGGCCCAGACTGGCCCACAGGAAGCCTTCAATTCACATTAGCTATTGTTACTAAATCATTGCCAGTCTCATAGTCAGTTTGCCACTTCCTCAATTTCAGTACCTGCTTATTTCTCAAACCAAACTCAAGTTCTTCTCAGTCTTTCCTGTGAAATATCTTCAAAATTGATTCCTATGTGCACTCTCCCTTCAGTATTTGAAGTAGTGTGATAATTTTCTCCTATCTTCCTGTTTCTCCCACTTTCTATTGAGTTCTTCCTTCACATGGATATCACTCTTGAAGGTATAAAAACATAATAAGGCATAACTCCTCAAGGCCCACACCACCTTTTTAGAATTCATCTATCACCAGGTCTCTTAGTGAATATGATTTCCCTACCCAAATTAGGCAGATTTATTAAGTTCTAAAATATGCTTTGCTCTCTATCAAAATCCTGTCCCTTCTCCCAGCTCAGCTCAGACAGCACTTCTTTCTCAGAATCTGTCCAATCCCGGGATGCAAAGAACCACTCATTCCCTGTGCACTTTGTTTACTCTCCAGTTAATTCACATGTTGTATATCTCTAACAGTCCCTGCTTCAGACCACTGCAGATATTTGATGGATGAGATTTGTCAACCTAAAAATTTCAGCACACAGTCTCAAAGGCAAATTTAAATTAGCTCCTTCTGTTTCAACATGTATCTGTACCTACTGAGTGCATTCAAATTTAATAAAAATCTATTTAAAAGTTCAGAATGAAACAGACATGTAAGCACAAAATGCCAAATTATCAAATTGAAAAAGACATTTCACTTTATTTGTAAATCTGGATCCTTGACATTCAACATTTAGCACAGTGTCTTTGGCATCTCTCTCTTTATAAAATATTTCTCAGTTCAAAAGCCTATGTCTCCCAGAGAAGCTAGTGCCTTTTCTCCTTATTTGTAATTCTTTAATATCTGCTATAGCCTGCTATAATGATTGTAGATGAATGAACAATTAATGTACATGAATGCTTGTGTGCAGAAAGTCCTCAGCTTTGCCAGTTGTTCCACACAGGTTTCCAGCCTACCTTTGCAAAGATCACAACAAGAAACCTATCAGCATCACTTAAAATATACCAAGTCTATTTTGTTTCCTTTACCAGTACATTAATAGCATATGTGGAAGAGTTTTGTTATTTTGAAAGATACTCTTTTAAGTTAGTGTGAATATAATCATAATCTAAATGGTCAGAATGCATCAATTGCATTCAAGTTTCAGAAAATATTCCTCATATGTATTTTGCTTATCATTTTAAAAATTGCTCTCTTCAGGCTTGGGAGATAGCTCAGTTGGTAAGGTGCTTGCCTTGCAAGCATAAGGCCGTGGGTTCGATTCCAAGCACACACACAAAAAAATTGCTCTCTTCAACTATCCTTTTCATTGGAAGAGTAATAATATTTTAAAAGGTGCAAAATTTTTTCCCTAGGTTTCATGATCCAACCAAAAAAGAAGGCCCAAGGCCATATAACCCATCAGCCATCAAGACTGGGTTGTATTTTTTTCGGAGGGGGTTGCACCAAGAGAAAACCCAGGACTATTTGGAAAAACTAAAATTGAACCTCTCAAACAAGTAGTCTTTCAATGCAGTAATAAAGCCAGGTACAGTGAAACAGGGCTATAATCCTAATAACTCAGGACTGGAACAAGAGCATCACAATTCGAGGATAGCCTTAGCAACTTAACAATATCCTGTCTCAAAATAAAATTGGCTGAGGATGCAGCTCATTGGTAGATCACCCTAGGCCAATCACCAGTATCACCCCCCACCACACACGGTGCAATTTATTCTGCAGATTTCTAAATGTAAACTAGGAACCACTGGCCTTCAGTGTTTAACAAAGAATCATCCCTGAACCAAGGACATAATTAGGCACTTGAATGAAATGTTTATGTCAGACCCTATAAAGACATAAGGACTCAGCAATATTTAACTTAATACAAAATCTAGGTGACTGGATCCTAATTTTCATGTCCCCTGGGTACTTACTTCCCAACTTCCAGAGATCCTGATAATGTATAGAACAACCGTGGACATGAACAATACTTATTGTTGGGAATATTGGATGAGAAAATTAGTATAATTTTAGTCATTCCCCAAAACTTTTCTAGAATGTCACCAAGCCATATTTCAATCATGGTGCAGAATTCCCAATAAGGAGGAAAAGAAGAGGCCATTCATTGTTTACAAATACTTGCTATATCACAGAAGCTCTGGTTTCTTCCCCCAGGAGTTCACTGTAGCCACATAAGTCCTTTCTGCTCTACTCATTCGCAGAGTTCTGCTGTTCTAACCTTGAACCTTTCAGACAATGAGGCCTTTTATCACCATTTTCTAATAAGAACCTAAATCTCATTGCATACATTACTCTTCTAGCACAGAGAATTTACTTGGTATGTAGAATTTTAACAAAAGATTAGGATGCCCAGGCTAAAGCTTTTTTAAACTAGATTTGCTCATTGCTAATTTCACTTAAAATTTCTAGTTTTTGCTTCTCTGCCTAAGTTAAAATGGTTAAAAATCAATGTTTTGCTGTGTGTGACTAAAGCTTGATTTCATGTGATAGTAATAAGAGCCAGGGGAAAGAAAAAAACCATATTACTCCTGGGACATAGTCACATCATGATAGGTTACCCCAAATCCTGTAGTAAGCCAGAGAAGTGAAATAGTAATTAGAATCTCTTTAGCAACCATTTTTCTATAAGATCCTAAATCTCATTCTTTACATAATACTTCTAGCACAGAGATGGTACTTGGCTTGTATAATTTTGACTAGCTAAATGACCCACTTAAAAGGTTAACAGACTTATTTTTTTTAACCCTAACCTTTGTTGACATCTCTTTATGAATTCTTTGGTATCTTTTCATTTAGATAGTCATTGATAGTTACTGTCATCTTCTGTACTGCAGTCAACAAGTTAGATGCTGACAGACAGCTTGGGGAACAAGATAAAGTTCCAGTCCTGAGGGCCCGCAGTCTACTGATGTTTGCCAGATCAACAGGCAAACTGACTAAGTGCTAAATGTCATGGGAGCCAAAGAACTGGAACTAGTTTGAAATGATCCACACTGTGGACACAGGATTCAGGGTGGATGAAACAACTCTAGAGTATAGTAGGGGGAGTTTGCACTGTGTCTAACCTTTCTTCATTCCTGTTCCTAGGATCTGTCCTGCCTATACTCACATATCCAATCAATAATATTGTGGGTGAATGAGTAACAATGTTTTGGCATAAAAAATTACCAATAAACACATGAAAGAAAGTGATACTACTACAAGATTCTAGCATGTAAGTGAGTGATACATAATTCTCTCCTAATCCAAAGAGTTTGGCAAGATAAAACAACTAAGACTTCTTTGTTTTTTATAATTTATTTTTTATCTTTATAGACTGCTTTTTAAGTCACTGTATAGAAATGTGTACCATCATAGAAATGATTTATACCATTCATATAATCATACATGTACATAGTGTAATGATGCCTGTCTCATTCCACCATCTTTCATACCACTTCCCCCCCACCCTCTCAATTCCCTCTAGGTAATCTAATATTTCTCCATTCTTCTCTCACCCCTCACCCCTATTATGTATCATCATCCACTTTCAGAGAAAACATTCAGCCTTTGGTTTTTTGGGAACGGCTTATTTCACTTAGCATGATATTCTCCAATTCCATCCATTTTTTGCAAATGCCTAATATTATTCTTTATGTCTGAATAATATTCCTTTGTGTATATATACCACAGTTTCTTTATCTGTTCATCTGTTGAATGGCATCTAGGTTGGTTCTACAATCTAGCTATTGTGAATTGAGCTGCTATAAACATTGATGTGACTGAGTTACTGTAGTACTAATGTGAACTCCTTTGAGTATAAACCGAGGTGTGGGATAGCTGGGTCAAAATGTGGTTCCATTCCAAATTTTCTGAGAAATTTCTATACTGCTTTCCAGAGAGGCTGTAATAATTTGCAATTCCACCAGCAGTGTATGAATGTACTTTTTTACCCACATCCACGCCAAAATCTATTGTAGTTTGTGTTCTTGGAAATAGTAATTCTTATTGGAGTAAGATGAAATCTTATAGTTGTTTTAATTTACATTTCTCTAATTACTAGAGATTTTGAACATTTTTTCATGTATTTATTAGTCACCTGTATCTCTTCTTCTGTAAAGAGTCTGTCCACTTCCTTGGCCCCTTTATTGATTGGGTTTTTTGTACTTTTGGTGTAAAGTTTTGTAAGTTCTTTTTAAATTTTGGACATTAGTGCTCTGTATGCTCTCTTTTCACATTATTGATTGCTTCCTTTGCTGAGAACAATGCTTTTAGTTTGAATCCATCCCATTTATTGATTCTTGCTTTGATTTCTTGTGCTTTGGGAGTCATGTTAAGAAAGTCTGACCCTAAGCGAACATGATGAAGATTTGGGCCTACATCTTCTATTAGGTGCAAGTTCGCTGGTCTAATTACTGAGTCTTTGACCCATTTTGAGTTGAGTTTTGTGCAGGGTGTGAGATAGAGGTTTAATTTCGTTTTACTGTATATGGATTTCCAGTTCTCCCAGCACCATTTTTGAACAGGCTATTTTTTATCCACTGTATGTTATTGTCCCCTTGTATAGTATGAGATAACTGTATTTTTGTGGTTTTGTCTCTGTGTCTTCTATACCATTGGTCTGTCTGTGTATTTTGGTGCCAATATCATGCCATTTTTGTTACTATTTGTACTATAGTTTGAGATCTGTTATTATGATACCTCCTGCTTCACTCTTTGTGCTCAGGATTGTTTTAGTTATTCTGGGTTGTTTATGCTTCCAGATGAATTTCATGATTGCTTTCTCTATTTCTATGAGGAATATAATTGGAATTTTAATTGGAATTGCATTGAATCCATTTAGAACCTTTAGTAGTATGGCCATTTTGACAATATTAATTCTGCCTATCCAAGAACATGAAATATCTTTCCATCCTCTATGGTTTTCATTAATTTCTTTTTTAGTGTTCTGTAGTTTTCATTGTAGCAGTCTTTCACCTCTTTTGCTAGATTGATTCCCAAGTGTTTTTATTTCTGAAACTATTGTGAAAGGACTGGTTTTCCTAATTTCTCTTTCAGAAGAGGATACATTACTTATGAATGGAAATGCACTTAGATTAAAGTGCATTGATTTTATATCCTGCTACTTTTCTGAATTCAATAGCTTTAGAAGTTTTCTGGTGGAAATTTTTGAATCCTATAAATATAGAATCATGTTATCAGCAAATAGTGATAACTTGATGCCTTCTTTTCATATTCCTTTAATTACTTTGTTGTGTCTAACTGCTCTGGCTAGTGTTTCAAGGCAGATTTTGAATAGAAAGTGGTGAAAGAGGGCATCCCTGTCTTGTTCCAGTTTTTAGAGGGAATGCTTTCAGTTTTCTCCATTAAGAATGATGTTGTCTGTGGGCTTAGTATAGATAGTCTTTACAATGTTGAGGTATGCTTCTACTATCCCTATATTTTGTACTGTTTTGAGCATGAAGGGGTGCTCTATTCTTAACTTTAAGTCTATTGATGTGATGAATTATGTACTAATTTCCAGATGTTGAACCAACCTTCCCTCTCTGGTGTAAACCCCACTTGATCATGGAGCACTATCCTTTTAATATGTTCTTGTATGCAATTTGCCAGATTTTTTTAAAGGATTTTTTTTTATCTATGTTCATCAGGGATATGGAGTTAATGCTTTCTTTCCTTGATGCATCTTTTGGTTCTGGTATCAGAGTGATACTAACTTCATAGAATGAGTTAGGAAGGGTTTCCTTCTTTTCTATTTCCTGTAATGCATTGAGGAATATTTGTATTCATTCTTCTTTGAAGGTCTTTTAGAATTTGACTGAGAATCCATCTATTCCTGGGCTTTTCTTTGTTGATAGACTTTTGATGGCTTCTCCTATTTTGGTGCTTGAAATTGATCTGCTTACAATGTGTATGTCTTCCCTGATTCAGTTTTGGAGGATTGTATGTTTCTAAATTTTGTCAATGTGTTCACTATTTTCTATTTTGTTGGACTATAGATTTTCAAAATAGCTTCTAATTATGTTATGTATTTCAATGGTGTCTGTCATGATATTTTCTTTTTGATCATGATTTTTAGTAATTTGAGTTTTCTCTCTCCTTCTCTTTGTTATTATGGCTAAGGGTTTATTTACTTGGTTTACTTTTATAAAGAATCAAGTTTTTATTTTGTAAATTTTGTGAATTTTTCTTTTGTTTCAATTTCATTGATTTCAGCTCTAATTTTAATTACTTCCTGCCTTTTACTTTTTGTGCTGATCTGATTTTCTTTTTCTAGGGCTTTGAGATGTAATTTTAGATCATTTAGTTGTTGACATTTTATTATTTTAATGTATGAGCTCAATGCAATGAACTTTTCTAGTTTTACTGCTTTCAGAGTGTCCCAGAGATTTTGATATGTTGTTTTGTTGTTTATTTTAGCGCTAAGAATTTTTTATTTCTTTCCTAATCTCTTTGTTATCATTGCATCATTCAATAGCCTATTGCTTAGCTATAGGTGTAGGAGAAGTTTTTGTTTTGTATTTTATCATTGATTTCTAATTGCATTCCATTATGATCTGATAGAACACAAGATAGTATCTCTATTTTTTTGTATTTATTAATGGCTTCTTTGTAGCATAGCATATGGTCTATTATGGAGAAGAATCCATGAGCTGCTGAGAAGAAAGTGTATTCGCTGGATGATGGATGAAATACTCTATACATGTCCATTAAGTATATAACATTGATTGTATTATATAATTCTATAGTTTCTTTTTATGTTTGTAGTTTCTATCCAGTGGTGAGAGTGGTGTGTTAAAGTCACCACATATTATTGGGTAGTGGTCTATTTGATTCTTCAAATTGAGAAGGGTTTGTTTGATGTACATGGATGCATCATTGTTTGGGGCATAAATGTTTAAAATTGTTATGTCTTGCTGCTTTATAGTTCCCCTAAGCAGTATGAAATGTCCTTCAGTATCCCTTCTGACTTAGATTTGAAATCCACATTTTCTGATATAAGGATATAGACCCCTCCTTTTTTACTGAGTCTATGTGCATGATTTGTTTCTCTGAATCCTCTCATCTTTAGTTTGTGGATGTCTTTTTCTATAAGATGAGTCTCTTGAAAACAACTTATTGCTGAGTCTTTCTTTTTAATCAACCTGCCAATGTCTTTTGATTAATGAGTTTAGGTCATTAACACTCAGGGTTACCATATTGATATGATTTGTATTTCTGGTCAATTTGCTAATTTTGGTTTTTAACTTGAATTGGTTTCTATTTGATTGACTTTTCCTTTAGGATAGTTTCTCCATTTGAGGACTTGTACTGTTGTTTTTCACTTCCTCCTCATGAAATATTTTGCTGAGAATAATCTCTACTCCAGGCTTTCTATTTGTATGTTTGTTTAGCTTTTGTTTACCATCTAAAGATTTTATTTCATCATCAAATCTGAATGTTAGTTTTGCTGGGTATAAGATTCTTGATTGGCATCCATGTTCTTTCAGAGCTTAAAATATATTTTTCTCGGCCCTTTTTGCTTTTAGTGTCTGGGCTGAGAAATCTGCTGGTATCTATGTTGGTTTCCCCTTACACATAATCTGATGATTTTCTCTCACAGGGGTTGAAATTCTAACTTTATTTTGTATGTGAAGTATTTTCATGAAAATGTACCTTGTTTGTAATTTTCTGCACCTGGTGTTCTGTAAGCTTCTTGTATTTGATTTTCCATTTCATTCTTCAGGTTTGGAAAATTTTCAGATATTATTTTATTGAAGACATTGATTTCTTTGATTTGTATCTCTGTGCCTTCCTCAATCCCAATAATCCTTAAATGGTCTTTTCATGATATCCCATAATTCTTGGCAGTTTTGTTCATGATTTCTTACCATCTTCCCAGTTTGGTCAACTTTATTTTCAAGATTAAATATTGTGTCTTCATTGTGTGAGATTCTGTCTTCCACAAGATCTAGTCTGTTGGTGATGCTATGTATTAAGTTTTTAATTTGATTTATTATTTCTTTCATTACAAGTATTTGGTTTATTTTTCCAGAATCTCAATCTCTTTACTGAAGGGCTCTTTCCTTCTTTTATTTTCTCTTTTAACTGTGTATTGGAGTGATCATACATTACCTGCATTTGCTCTCTTATCTTTTGTTTTATGAATCACTTTAATTATGTAGATTCTAAACTCATGTTCTGTGATTTCTACTGCCATGCTGTCATTCACTTCCATCCAAAATCTTGGTACAGTCTTTTAGCTCCTTCTCAAAGAAATGCCTAAGTGTGTTAACAATGCTTCTGTGAAAATACAGCAAACCATGAGACAACTACATATTCCTAGTGGAACAGGTTGGCATCCAGTCAGTTGAGATTAAATGTCATGGAGATTCCAGGCTCCTTCAGGAGATGGCACTTGGTTTTTCTCCCCAGGGTGTTTTTAGGCCTTGGGAGCCTGGGTCCTAATGAGTGCATGGTATAACATCCTAGCCACTCTGCAGATCCCTGGAGATGCCACAGAAAGGCAGACTGACAGAAGCATGGCATCACAGTGCCCATGGCAACCTGAGAAGCTTTTGGTCCTGGCCCTTTCTGACAAAGACTCAAGGAAAGCCCGGGCTGAGCTGTGATATTAAGAGGAAGATCGAGGTAGGTAGCCCCAGTGGCCTATAATTTACAAGAAATGCAATCCCAACTTGTTTACCCACTGGAAGAGAAGAGGGAGTGTTGGGGGCATGGCATATTAAACCTGAGTGTTCCAGCTGCTTCTTGGGCAAGGAACCCCGCTGAAAACTTACAGTCCACACTATCCTCCAGGTCTGCCAGGTGGTTCTGTCCTCGTTCAGCCTACACCAGGCATGCTGGCCATCTGGTGACACCTATTCTGCTACAGCATGTTGGTCCACACAGGGAATCTAGTGGGTAGGGAATTGATGGAAGCATGTTCAATTGCTCACTCAAGATCACCCAGCAATGCACTGGACCTGGCAGCACTGACCTTGCACACAGCTCCTCCAAGCCTGGGCTTACCCACTATATTGCTCAGTCAGAAAAATTCCCTAGGACCCTCACAGACACATGGAGTGATGGCTGGTGACAGCTTCAGATATAGGGCTGTAGTGTCTCTCCTGCAGCTCTATGAGTTAGATGATGATTAATTTGAAAAAATCACCAAACTCTTTTAGGGTGCTCCTCCTTTTCCATAATGCTCAAACAGGTAACAGGGCAAATCTGTGATGTTGAACTTCTCTTGTAGGTAGAAGTGGGTGCCTGCTGTGATCCCTAGATAGGAGAGAAGGGACTGAGTTATTTAGCATGTGTGATGGAGGCCAGGAGGCAGGTAGCCAAAAAGTAGAGCTGTTCTGTACACACTCCACCTACCAGGCCCCACTACATTTGCTACTTCCCTGCAATTAGCTTGCCCTCAAAAATTTTCTTGGCCCGAGTTTCCAAGGAGCCCTTCAATTTACCTTTAAATGCACATATGTCTGGAAAATCTGCCTTGGCATAAGGGCTCATTCTCTTGAACTGACTCATGTCTCTCAGACACAGGCCCTCTGTGATGATGCCCATGGTCTTTATAGCATGTCCTGGAGAATGCAGACTACAGGTTAGTGTCATGCCCTGGTGCAACAGTGCTCCAAGAAAGTGACTGTGATGGATGCAACAACAGCCTGATAGTGATGTGGGGAGCACAGTTTTCCAGTGCATAATACCATCTTGACCCATGCCTCATGCAAGTTCAGAATTGTACAATGTTTCAAAGCTGAGTATGGAAAAATGGAAGCACTATGCACTTTTCTGTAGGACACAAACTTAAAAAAGTGATTGGAAATGAAAAGATAAATTTAGTGAACACATACTAAAACAAATTTTCATTGCTAATGGTCTGCAAAAATAAATCTATCGACCCCTGAACTTTAAAATAGAATAACAAAATAGCAAGAAGTAATTGAGAGATCAATTGTTAAGCAAAGATAATCACTGACAATAACTCAATTTGCAAAGGACATAAAGACTTTGAAAATTCATGGCTCTCTCCTGCTGCTTGTAATGGACAGCAGATTACATGTATACTGATTTTGGTTGTCCTGCACATGACCTGTGATGTCATGTGTAGGACAGGAGGATGAGGAAAGACTTTTCTTCCACCATACCAGCAGTACCAAAGCACGACAATTCACACAAGTATAGAATTGGAAAGCCAGCTCTGAGTGAAAACTCTCAAAGTAAATAGTTTCCTCATCATCAAAATTTAAAACATAATAAATCACTACTAAAATGCAGAAATGTAGACCTGATATGGTTGAAGCCTGAATTTAAGAAACAGAAAATTTTAAAGAAAATGAAAATTGTTATGAGAGCATTTGTCCAGGAATAACAGATCTTAAAACATTTATAAAATACAAAATATTATTTTCTTTTTAATGGTTATATGCACCACAAAGATGTTACATGCCCAATATCCCCGATTTCCTTCGTTAAATGTTAACTTTCCAAATAGATGTTCTTGAGTGATGCATACCCTTGAAAACCAATCCAAAAGTTACACAAAACCATGGGAAATATGAGAACATTGCCTCCTAAACCCAATTCTACACAGCATGTGTTCAGAATATCCATCAAAATGCATTCTACTGTCATGTACAACTAATTTTAAGTAATAATAAAATATACTAATACTAATAATATACTATAAAATGCTTCATTAGAGTTGTGACTGGACCTACATTGAAACACGAAAGCAGGTTTTAAATATCCATCATGGTTCCTGAGTGACATCAGAAGAAACTAAGATATTAATTCAACCCAGAATCACTCAATTCCTTTAAAGAAAATATTATCTTCCCAAAGCAAAGCAAAACACAGTGAGAAAGCACAGTGCCAAAAGCAGCTCTCTTTTGTCATCACCTCTAGGTTTTCCAGCCAACCTTTAGGTTGGCTTCCATTACTTCCAGGTTTACCATTCCCCTCAGTGGGTGTTATACTCCTCCTGTGCTTATTTTGTACAGTCATATTCCTGTCCTGTGACTGTCCTAGCATATTGAAGATGGGTCTTATTACACTTCAGGGAATGGTTGAAGAGCAAAAGGACTGCTGGCACTTACTGAATATTAGAAGGTACTGTTTCTCTTTCTTATCCAAGATCTTGACCAATGGAGTGAAAATGAGGCTTTCCTTGCCTGGGGAAGTCACACAGTGATCTTTAAGTCACTTTCTAGGATGTCCACATATCCATCCTCAGTATCCACCTCAGCAGTGGCCATGAAGAATCACTTCAGCTAAGTGTCTCTACTCCTCTATTTGCTTCTTTCACTAATGGGTAAGACACACTGGGTAAGGGGCTGTGCTTGGACTGTGTAAAGTCCTCTGTGGCTGGCCCACTCTCAGAGTAGGGAAAGGCCTGGAATATGTGGGCTTCTATTGCACCTTGAAGACAAATCCATTATTTTTTTGTTCTCCCCAGGACTGCTGTTGGCCTTTCCACCTTCCTCATTCTCCCTATATTTGTTCAGTGCCTGGGAGTTGGAGATGTTCTGTAGCACAGGGAGTTGGTGATATACAGATATGGTAGCTGTGTTCCACAGCAACCAAACCAGTAAGATTTGAAAACATCTGATGGCTACTCATTTCAAATAACCCACCTGGCTTCCTGGTGGCCTGCTCAAATGTCTATTCTACCAGGTTGGGGTCCTTAGAGCTGGGGGAATCCATGCAAACAACTGCATCAGAAAATTCAGAGGCGCTTGATGATAGGGAAGATTCAGATGCCTGCCTGTAGTCAGCAAGCAGCAAAAGTGAAGACTCACTATGTGTCCCTTCGGGGTCTTACTACAAATCCCAGCAAAATTGTGCATGATCTTGGTCAGAGTCCTGATGAGAGAGTAAGAGACTGTGTGCTCTGGCAACCACAGGATGGCACAAGACAGAGGCCTGGGAGGTGGCCTGGACTCTGGGCGCCCCTGCATATTCTAGCAGGACTGAGAGCTGAGCTTGGCATAGGCTTAATCTGGGGCATGACCATAATGGTAGGGTGAGCAGAATGCTGGCTACAAAGCCCAGCACCAGGTGACAAACAGACACTCATCACAGTGGACCAGAATCAGGGATGGAGAAGACCAGGGTGGTAGTAAAGGAGAGATGGAGGAAGAGCAATGCAACTGGGAGCCCAGAGGTGAGAGAATGTGGTGAGGTGGAGAGGGATGGAGTTATGCAAGATTTGAGCTGGGGAAACCTCCAGTAGGTTAATGTAATGTGGTTAATTTCTTAAAATTGTTAACTACAATTCTAAACCCCCACAATATATATGAGAATTACCTTGCAAATTGCACACATTTAAGGAATATTAATTATAAGTTTTATGATATAATTACAGAAAATATATGACACATAAAAATGTGTAATTAATGATATGACAAGAGTTGAAACAAAATAGTATTATAAAAGATTACAGGTCAAACAGATCATCTTATTAAAAACAAAGTCTAAAGAAGAATCATCTCAATGCTACTTGGGTTGCTGTGACTAAGAACCAGACTGCCCAGTGAATACCAAGAATTCCTACAACATGTATGAACACTCATGTGAATTTAGTTAACACCCTAATATTTTAATATTTTAAAGATACAGCTGAATCCATGCTCTAGAACAGTTCATGACTAAGTACAATTCATTTGAACATATGATTCAGGAGGCCAGACACTATCATTGTGACTATCTGGTTCAGAAATATATTCCCAGTGACTACCTGTTTGGTAGTTAATTAAGTAACTAAAGGAAAAAATGAAGAAAATCACAGATAAAAGAGCATAATTTGGAAAGCTTTGATTAAAGCCAAATCCTTAGACTGGATACAGTAGCACATTTTGATAATCCCAGCAGCCCAATAGGCTAAGTCTGGAGGATCACAAGGTTGAAGGCAACCTCAGCAGCTTAGTGACAAGTTGTCTCAAAATAAAAAGTGAAAAAGAGAGGAACTGTGGACATAGCTCATTGGTAAAGCAACATGTGGTTCAATCTAAGTACACACAGAGAGAGACATAGTGATCAAAAGTCTTAAGTCAAACAAATAAGAAATACAAACAAATACTCACTTAAAGTTGACAGCATTATGATGGTAAGGGAGACTGGTCAAACAATACTATGTGTTACAACCACTTTAGTGTAAATTAGGAAAAAAAAAGAAATTTTAGGCATAGATTTTAAATATGCCAAACTGTCTAATCCCTTTGCTGAGATGAAAATCATTGTGTAGATTAAATGTAGAGATAACCTGCTCTGCTGGTGGTCTACTAGAAGTGAGAAAGGCCTTTTAAGAAAAAGTGACCCTGGGAAAAGTGATCAATATTATCTTAAGCAAGATTAGTTTTAGGAGGGAATAAATTGCCCCGAGGGAAAAAATTAGCAGCTCAATTTATAATAGCTAGATCGTGGAACCAACCTATATGCCCTTCAACAGATAAATGGATAAAGAATCTGTGGTATATATACACAGTGAAATATTATCCAGTCATAAAAAAGAATAATATTATGACATTTGCATATAAATGGATACAATTGGAGAATATCATGTTAAGTGAAATAAGCCAGCCACAAAAATCCAAAGGCAGAATGTTTCCCTGATAAGTGGATGATGATAAATTATGGGGATGGTGGGGTTGTGGGTGAGAGAAGAATGGAGGAACTTTAGATTACATAGAGGAAAATGAGAGGGAGTGGGGTATGAAAAACAGTGGAATGAGACAGACATCATTACCCTATGAACATGTATGATGACAAAAACGGTATAAATCTACATTGTGCATAACCATAGAAACAAAAATATGTGCCCCATTTGTGTACAATGAATCAAAATTCTGTCTGTGAAAATAAAATAATAATAATAATAAAAGAAGAGGCACTCATTCTCTTCTGGACAATTTTTTAAATTGTAAAATGAGTCTGCTTTGCCAGATATATTACTCTGCCTCTTCTGCCTGTTAAAAAATCTCACACTGATGAATACCAATTTGTGCAAGACTTGACACCTATAAAATATTAAAATGTGATGACAATTGCTTTTAGAATTTTTCTTTGTCAGAGAAACAGATGACTTAAGATCTTGAACAGGCTTGATTTTCATGAATAACCTTATACGTGACTAGAAATATGTATACATCTGAAACTAAATATATTTGTCTGAGCCTTATCAAAATATTGTATAAAATTTTAAAAAATAAAAGTTTTTTGTAGATTTAACCAGTAAGTGCTATCTTTTATACCTTACATTTGCCATAGAGCAACACTGCCATTTATAAAACTTACCTGTATGTGTCTGCTTTGACTAGGTCTAATGTGAATTATTAACATTGTTCCCTAAATATATGAGAGATTTAAGGCTATCATTTATTTTTACTAGTACCTCTAAATTCTGCAAGGCTGTAAATATTTGTTTATTCTGAATTTTACTGTGAAAATTAAACCTAGTTAATATAAGAACATCTGTATAATGATGATAGTATTAGTTCTTTGTATATTAAGTATACTCATGTTCTGCTAAGATATAAGTTATAAATATAAAGCTTGGAAGAGCACTTTACCAAGCTGGTGTTCTCCATACTGTAGTTGTCTAAACTTGGTAATTTTAAATCATATAGAAATAAAAAATTAAATTGAAAATTTATATCATTTAATATTCTGTAACTGAACCTGTTATCAATAAGATCTATGTAAAATTTTATGTTACTTTTTACACTGGGGTAAAAATTTAAGTGTACTTTAAGAAGAAAATGAGAACCTGATATATTTAAAGGTGAATATTGTAAAACATACAAGCATTTTGCCACTTTCCAACAAAACAGGATATAAAATCTCCTTAGATTTTCTTTGATTCATGTTTCAGATGCAATATTGTATTGTTATTTGTAAAAAGCCCAACCTAAGCTGATATAAGGCTCTGCCCCTCATCTTACTCTACCTTAGAATGGCTCCCAAATAGGTTCATACTTGTGCTCATTTAAAATTGTGTTCAAAAGATAGATTGTTGTTGTAAAGATTACTGTTGTCTCAAAATAAACAGGAGACATAATATAACTAAGTAAGGTTTGGGATTATAAAAAAGTTGTGTCATGGACCATAGCTACTATACAAACTGAATGCATTTTTGCTATTGTTAATTTCATTTTGTATTTCCCTTGTAAACTTAAATTTTTACATGTTAATACTTTACAGAAGTGTAACTTCTACTATAACAATCCAAGTTAATATGAGGCAATGGGTAACCATCTACAGAGGACAGACCGGATGTAATACTTCCACTACTAATACTGACCCCAATTAAAGAGAAGGGGTAAATGACTGTAGAATTAGAGATGCTGAAGTTATAACATGTTACGCCCTCCTTTAGACTTGTGAAACTGCCTTGCTGGATGTTTAAAAACAAAAAACTTGGATACCAAAATCAAGGAAGTAAAAGGACAAGGAAAATGCAGTCAATATTTGGCCCTTGCCCTCTGAGGTAAGTGAGTATCCAGAAACTGAGAGGAGGGACACCTCTAAGGACTCTGAAATTCTGATGAGTCACCTTATCTGCCAATCAGGAAGATCAAGAGGTCTCTAGAGAACAGAAAGCCTGTTCATGGTGCACTTTCTGCAAAGAAGAGGGTCATTGGAGACAGAAATGTCCCTGATACTTCCAAGAGAAACCATATTTGATCATCAAGACACTGACCTGATCCATCCTGGAATATGGCAACACTGGTAGAGGAAAGGTAAAGAAATCAGGAGGCTTCACATGCATCCTCAAGTGTGATCTCTGAGGAATCTCAGCTCATTCATAAGAATAGATTTGAACAAGGTCAGTTTGGACTAGCTTGGTCTTAAACACCAGGCAGAAGAGTACAGCCTGAGCAGTCCTACATGGACAATTCAAATGAAAAGCATTTTTTTTACTATAACTTAAGATGTACACTTGTGAAAACCCTACCAAAAGAAAGAAGAGCTAAAGGCTAGAAAGAAATGATTCTTACTGTAAGCACAAAAAGACAAGAGGCAGACCTCAGCAGATTCAGAGAAGACTTTATTCCTTCATGGACTTGGGCACTGTGGGGGTTCACTATCTGGATGGGAAAATGACCATCAGTTACAGATGAGATTTTGGTTTTATAGGGTACAATGATGTAATTGTAAACCGTGTACATGCAGTTTTGACCATCAGGGGCTAGTTTTAAAGGTTAAAACTTTAATTTAGGAGGGTAGTTGTAAAAAGTCTAAAACTCAGTGTTGTCTGGATCCTGAGGGATGAGTACTCAAATCTTGCCCATTGTCATTTTGGACCAATTGGCCATGGAAGAATTTCAAGATTTAGGACCCAGCATTCAGTATCCACCCTTTGCCCCAGGGGCCATTTTTATTAGGAAATAATGCCCTGGGAGAGTTTGATCAATTTCCTCTCCCTCCTTCTAAGCCACACTGTCCTTCCATTTTTTTGGGGAGCTGTCTTATAGGACTAATATTTTCCATAACCCTTCAATAATTTCTACATAGCCCTGCACAACTGTTTGTAAGAAAATATAGCCATATTTGAGAGTCAAAGCTGTTTCTATGAGTCTTACCATACCAGATTAACACAAACCCAAGGTACACTTACAGGAATACCAAACTGACAAAGCTTCTACATGGTGCACCCAGCCCTGTACATTCTGTTAGACCCTCCCATATTAATGTGGGGAATAGGAAGGGCTGCCAGGGTTGGGAGGATAGGAAGGCAACTGCACCTGAGAAGAGTAAGGGTGCAAACATGGTTCCTGTTGTACACTCTTGTCCTGGCAACAAAATTGGGTCAAAGAAGAGGCACAGGAGCAAATAAAAGTCCTCCAGAGTCAGAAGTGGAGACTGACTTGAACCCAAGGTTCAAATGCTAGTTCTCTTCACACCTCTTCAGTTACCTTCCCAGTGGACACTTGAAAGCATCAAAAAAGACAGGTCTTTTATCTCTTTACAAACAGATAAGACTTACTATGAGAAGAAAATGGCCTGTCACCACTTCATGAGCTCTCCTCTGCCCGATTGGTTTTAGGGCCTGTGTCCAGAGCTCTGCCACCTCTCGTAATCAGGAATGTGGGAAGATAATCAGCTTACTCTGAACCAGTAGGAAGACTGTAAAATTCTAAAGGACTCTCCTGCCACAGTAGCATGGCCATTGCTCCCTCTAGTCAAATATCCTGGGTGCATATCACTTCCTCACACCTCACTGCAATGAAGCACAGCACACTGAGGCTTCAGGGACTATGATAGGACCCAGAGAAGCAGGGAGACTGACCACAGAGTGCTGCTAGGTGCTGGCAGGTAAGTTTGTTCCTGCCATCTAGTGGTCACAAGGGGCAACAGTGGGGATCTGTACACCACGACCCAGGATCTTCCATATAAAAAAGACGTGATCCTCCAAACTGGTCCTCGCAATAGTGGTCACAGAGCAGAACATGATTTCCAGAATATATTAAACAATAAATTGGTTTTTGCTTTCACCTCCGGAGAAGTGAAAGTCAAAACGTTTACAGGGTTTTGACTATTAGGCTTAGCTGTGTTTGAAGGTCTTAAAGGGAACACTGGAACAATATTTCCTGGACTCCTGAGCACTAAGAAACCATGACCCTAGCCCTTGTATCTCAGAGTCTGTGCACCTTGGTTGTAACTGGCTAATACTGGATGCCTGTCTGCCAGGGGATCAGTGAGTGAGGTTATCATAAAAAGTCTTTTTGCAAAGTGGTGAAAAATATTCTGTTCTTGGATAAGAGACCAAAACAAGGCATAAACATTTAGCCCCAAGTGTGCTCCTGAAGGGATCATGAAAATTAGGATTCCTGAGCCACCCTGAGTCAGATACTGCATGTCTGATGTGTGGCCTGAGAATCTGCATTGCTATCAATTTCTCTGGTGAAACAGATGCTGCTTGGGGGCCCACTTTTGGGCACACAACTTAAACCCTTGTGACTTAGGCTGAACTGCTAAAGGACAGGAGCAAAGGAGCTTTAAATGTTCATCAAAGAAAAGAAAATGAGTTGCTAAGAGCTAATCCCTGGATAGCACTTCTCAGCTCAAGCTCAACTGATAGATAATACCTCCAGGTTAGAAGGATCACAAGTTCCAACACAAGTAATTACCCCCTGAGGTTACCCTTTCCTGCCTTTGGTAACATCCACAGAAATAAAGGAGGTGTGTGCCTATCAAAAAGCAAAATATTCCCACACTCAGGAGCACCAGCTCTGGGTTCCCAGCTCCTCTCTTGAGGAGTCTACTATCTCTGTTATTTTTTTTTAATGAAACTTCTTTTCTATGCATGCCTTGGCTCACTCAGGTGTCAATCTTCAACACCATGGGACCCAATCCTGATTTCCCATATCAACAGAGGACAGATAGCTTTGAGTTTTGAGAACCCCACTCTAATAAAATCAATTATTCTTTAAAGAGGGCCCACTGTGATGGCCCCCACATGTTTTCTTTTCCAAGAAGCAATTTACATGCAACCCTGCCTGGCCAAAGTGGATAGACTATGGCACATTCCTTAGCAAATTACCTATATTCTGCAGGAAAAATGCAGGCCTGAAATAATATTGATAAGAGGGACTCACATTACTCTGAAGACGGAGACTTTGTGACTCTTTTCACAGACCAGATCCTGAAACTCAGGGCAATAAAGATAATCTCTAAGAATTTATGGTTAAGAATCCAATTAGAAGCAGCATGGGCCAAGGTGATGTAGACTTTTCATTGGCAATGGGGACATGACAGTCTGATGTCATTCAACTGTCAGTCAAAAGTCAAAAGGTGGACCTGGGCAGGGCTCTCATGAAAGTTCCTTGAGATCATCCAATAAAATTATAGTGCAGGAGAGGAACACTTTCCTCTCTGAGAGAATCCACTCTATCTTGAGAGTGTTGCTTTTCCCTTTTACTATCACTTCAATAAACTCATGTCTGTTACTTCGAGTGACATGACTGAAATATCTCTAATTTGATTGCAAGAATCAGAATTTGAAGGTGGGTTTTGCACTACATTAGTTTCCCAGAAGTCACCAGTCTTGTACACAATAAATATTTTAAAGAGTTCTCAAGATCTGCATTGATCTTACCTAGCTACATTGTCAAGCTTTCTGGCTTTTCCAACTCTTCAGGAAAACTCAAAGGGAAAAAGTATAATATAGAGCTAAATATCAGGACTGTCTTTATCCTCCACATAGTGGATTCCCCAGCTGACATAGTTATTAATATGCATTGCAGATCTATTGAAATATGATTTGCTTGAAAATAGAACAAATAGTTGTTTACAAACATGCCTACTGAGAAAATGCTACATGTAATACAGAAAAAAAGCAAGCACTTTCAGAGTACATTTATCCATTGGACACAAAAGGCATAGTGCCTATATCCCATAGAAATGTTTTATTTTGAAATAAAATGAAAAAAAAATAAATGAATTTAATATATCCTGGATTATATTCATCTTCATATAAGTCACTAGCACAATGTAAATTTTAAGCTTGTTTGCATAGGGAGGAGCATAGGAAAGCAGAAGCAAGTCTATAAGGACTCTTTGAAAGATGTGCTCCAAATTGTGGCCAGAATTAGGTAATTCTCAAGGCTTGTATGGATTTAATTTCTTTTCCCCATATTTTTATTAGTGCATTGTAGTTGTACATAATGCTCAGAATTGTTCCATGTTTGTACATGCACACAATCCAACACTATTATTTAACCAATATAATCCCTCAGCACTTCCCCTCTCCCTCCCCACTTGGTTCCACCCCTCAGTCCCTTTCCTTTACTAATCTCCCTTTGATTTTCAGGAGATCCACCCCCAGGTTTGTTTTCCTTTTTTACCCTCTCTAGCTTCCCTAGGGAGACATAAAACCCTTCACCTTTTCAGTTTGACTTATTTCACTTAACATAGTTATCATGCATTTTCCTACAAATGACACAATTTTATTTTTCTTTATGGCTGAATAAAAATCAATTGTGTATCTCTACCACATTTTCTTCTTCCATTTATCAATTGATGGACACCTAGACCAGTTCCATAGTTTAGCAATTGTGAATTGTGCCCCCATAAATATGGATAAGTATGTATCCCTGTAGTATGATGACTTTAGTTTTTCAAGATAAATACAAAAGAGTGGTATAGGTGTGTCATATGGTCATTCCATGCCTAGTATTTTGAGGAGACACCATAATGATTTCCATAATAGTTATTGTAATTTTCTGTCCCATAAATAGTGTAAGTGTTCCTTTCTCTCCATATCCTCTCCAGCATCATTATTTGTGCTCTTGATGAATGCTATTCTGACTGATGTGAAATGAAAATCAGTGTAGTTTTGATTTACATTTCCCTAATTACTAATGATTTTGAACATATTTCCATATATATATACATACATATATATATATATATATATATATTTTATTGTAAACAAATGGGATAAACATTGTTTCTCTGTTTGTACATGGCGTAAAGGCATACCATTTTTGTAATCAT